>NC_136862.1:23800338-24057696 GCF_951799975.1 Gobius niger | reverse complement strand
TTCCTCATTTTTTTTTTAAACAGCTGTGCGGCAAAGCGGAGCAAGCTGGCAGCTACGAGATTTGGTTTCAGCTGTTTAAGATCAATATTGCATTTTCTCAGCAAAAACAACAGTATTAAAATAAAGATAAATGTGATGCTTACCAAATACCAGGACAAAGCATGACGCCCCTTCTGTAATATATAAATCCCCGCACATTACAATGGTATCTTATATGGAAGTAAGAAGTGAGAAGATCGAAATGTTGTCAAGTAAAATGCTGCGATGAGAAACCATTGTCAGTCTAAATCTCGGTTTGCTTCTATCATTCTATTCTGAGCAAAACCACATCTGCGTTGTTCCCTTTATCTCTTGGACGGGAGCGCTCTTTCCACGCTCACCCCATTAGCCCATTAGACACTGCAGCGAGATGTACATTATTTGGGTCTCGGGGGACAGCCTATCACTTTCACTTTCAACTCGGAGACGGAGGGAGAGAGAGAGAGAGAGAGAGGGAGGGCCTGGCCATGCCTTGTTAGGTGTGTCTCAAGCTCCAACGATCAGCAATTACAGCGTCTGGATAAAAACTTTCAGCAGGACTTGATGGAGGCAGCACTCTGGTCCAATCAGAGAGGAGAATGGGCTAATATAGAAGAGAGTGGTTACTAGAAGAAGACTAGATTACTTTTTCTTTTTTTTTTTAAGATTTGAATGGAAAGTTTAACCTCCTTGCTGCATAGGTCACCTGAAGATCTGCAGTTGCACATAAAGAATCTCATGCTGTGAATGAGTGAAAATATGCCAAGGTGTGCTCCATCAAGAAGGTTTCTACAAAAGAAAAGTTTCATCCTCTGGTGTCTCCTCTGGAACACTCAATATCAATAGGAAGGTGTTCAAATGTTTTTAATCGGGCAGAATATGGCACTTCAAAACACCTCATAGTCAAGGCACTGTTCCTATTTCCGTAACACTCTCGGTGCCATGGCAACAGCAAAGTCATATGACTGCTTTAATTTAGCGAGTCCAAGAATAATTCATAATGGTTTTCAAAAATGTGCTGACAGTGAAGGGGCAGGTTACAGTATATGAAGTGCAATTTGCCAAACTCTAAACAGAAACATGAAAGGCTCGTGAGGAGAACTTCACCTCGGCAGAACTTTGATGTCACTAGTGTTGGCCATGTTTGATCTCAAAGAAAACATGAATAAAACACCGTGGAAGGAGACTTACTCTGCGCTGAAAGTGAAATGAAAGGGTTTTTTTCTCGTGATGTTTGCGAGCGTAAAAGTGGTGGGAGTAATTATTTATTTAGCCATCAGATGGATGTTTATAGACGTCCGTACTTTGGGCGACCACTTCACGCCATGGCGGTTTTGGCTAGGCTAATGTTATTGGTTATAAATGAATAGGATCACAGAAAATAAATACAGTAGATGTGTTGACATTAAAATGATAAAACATTGGTGCTTTAGTGCTTTGGTTTAGATTTCAGCGTTACAATAAATGGTGTCGTCGTCTGGAAAAATATCTCCCTCATGATGATGCGAGGAGAAGTGGAAGGTGTGGAGGCTGATATTTCGGCTGCTTTGATAGAGTTGGAGCACTGGAGTTTTGAGGAAAGCAGCTGAAAACAGCAAGATAAAAGAGGGAGCGGGGGTTAAAAGCAGAACTAAGTAGCTCATGCCCCTAGAGGCCACAAGCAGCACTGCAGGTGTTGTAGCATATTGCGTTGTTTTTTACTCATTATTTGTCTATGAGAGTCAATACTACGCTGACACAAAAGACAAAGGGAGAGAGGGATATTGTAAATCCAATTACACAATGGAGATCTTTTTATCACTCAAACTTGGCTGTAAATACTGTTTAAGTGGCGCTAGCCCACAGGTACCTTTACCTGTCAGCCATTTAGCTTCTTATTCGTGTAAACTTTTAGTTGTGGTCTAAACTAATTCTTCACAGGGATGAATTTAAAGTGTCACTTCTTTCAAGGTCACTGTCACAATGCTAACAAAAACTAGCTTGCTCACAGTCAATAACACTGCTTTATAAGTTTATGGACTTACACCACATGTGTCAAGGTCCAGGCCCAGATGATTTAATGTGAATTCCTGAGCATGTAAAAAAAAATGTAAGTCTTTAGCCCATTCCTGTGCGGAGTTTTGGATTTTTAAAGAAATGACCTGTATGCTCACTCCAGCCACTAGGGGGCAGAGGGCACTGACATGATAAGAGATCAGAATATATCCAGCATATTATAGCCACGTGGTAAATGGGCAGTCTGCCCCTGGGCAGCTGTGGCTACAATAGCAACATACTGCCATTGAGTGTGGAGTGAATGGATACTGACTTTATGTAGCACTTTGAGAAATGTGTGACACAGGCTGATGAAGCGCAATAAGTGTAAGCCGTTATTTTTAAGCCACAGTCCTTTACAATATATGTATAGGACTGTGCCGCAAACCACTGCAATTATATATATGAAAGACAGCCAAAGCAATTGTTATTTTACAAAACAATTGCGTGCCTGCAGATGTTTGGCTAAAGGTCAATTTTTGCTTTGCGTGACGAGAGAGGCTCTGGTGGGCAACACAAATGTATTAAATAGATAAGAATAGTTCGATGTTGAGTAAGACAAAGTTCACAAACAGAGCATTGCTTCTGTAAAAGATCTACGCCGTAAAAGATCTGTGATTTAAATAAACAGCTCTTCACGCCTGGAAAAATCTGCTGTTTGCCACAAAACATCCGTTGAGAATCGCGTAAATAAATAACAACGATCCTCCCTATGCACAATGTTCCTGGTTGAAATACACTTCTGCTACAGTGAAGTGTTGAACCTGCCGATGCAGAATAATCATCCAATACCAGTTTCAAGCATCCGCAACACCGAAATATTAAAAAAAATAAAAAAAATTGTCTGCTCTGAGTTGCACGATAAGCGGTACTCGGCTTTGTAATGTATGTGCGCGGGCTACTCCAGAGTCAAGTCAATGTCCCTAAATCTTGCCCTAAATCTTCTCCTTTGTTAAAATACACCCTCTTGAATATTTAACCATCATTGGCAGATTTAGCTGTCTTGGAGGAGAAATGTGGCCAACTCTTTTCAGCACTGCTGTAACTCAACACAAGGCCAAGACAGTATAAATATCACTTTTCCAGAGGCTTGTGTGCGTTTGGCCGGTGTCCAGTTCAGATCATGCCCTGGAACACTCATGGGGTCTTCTCCTCCTGTCAACTATAAATCTTCTTCTCCCTTCATCAACTCTAGCTATCAGCTAAGTTTAGGACAAGGTGGATCCAGTCATGGTCAGTCAAAAATCAAGTTAATGGTAAAAAATATGTGTTTGTACTGTTCATCAGCCGCCGCATTTGAGACACTGTATTATTTATTGATTGTCTGGATACAGCTTTGTGCGTCTTTCTTTATTGACCGCAGGTGTATAAAGATTTGCGACTTGAAATGACACAAAGTGAAGCCCATTCATCAAACTGACAATTGGAACTCAAACTTCATTGTGCCGAACAATCTTAAAATGTAGTTGTTTTTTTTAACTCCTTTCTGACTTGATGGCTTCATATAGTCTGTAAAAACTAAAAGTGCCACTTCTACCAATTTACATTCCTTCTCATTTGTTCAGTTCAGTTCAGTTCATGCTCCGTCTCAATGGGAAAGCTTTATATACTCATACTAAAAAAAAAAACTAATTCTCTGCTCTTTACAAGGCTGGGAAATGATGGATTTGTTTTGACAAAGACCTCCTGACCTCCCTGCAGCCATGCACCGGCTGTTCTGACATCTAGCCCGTAGACCCCCACCTCCTTCACTCTTCATCTGAGCCGTGACAGTATGCGACCTTTGAACTCGCAATCACTCACTGAATATTTACTGTGCTGATGCAAGGAACACAGTGCTAATCCAGAGAGGATAGAGTTACTGGAGAAGGCTGCACAAAACCAGAAATGTGATTATTACAGTATGATGAATTTTTAATCAATTAATAGACCTATAGCACATGTGTCAAGACATGTGAGACACGCAAGATGATTTAATGTGGAGGAGCATGAATTCATGAGTATGTAAAAAAAAAAGTAAGTCTCTAGCCCATTCCTGTGCGGAGTTATGGATTTTTAGCAAAATAACCAGTTTGCTCACTCCAGCCACTAGGGGGCAGCTTAAATTCAAAAAAGGAAAGAATCCCACACGTGTCCAGCAGAGGGCATTGACATAATAAGAGATCAGGATATAAACAGCATATTATAGCCACGTGGTAAATGGTCCATGTGGTAAATAGTCAGTCTGCCCCAGGGCGGCTGTGGCTACTTTAGTAACTTACTGCCATCGAGTGTGGAGTGAATGAATGATGACTTTATGTAGCACTTTGAGAAACATGTGACAGAGGCTGATGAAGCGCAGTAAGAGTAAGCTGTTATTTATTAGGCCGAGTTAAACGAGTTTGACACCTCTGGCCTATAGTATGTTTGTGTCGGCTCTCAGTTGTCCAGGAATATCCATTGTTTTTCCATTCAGTTTTTTTATTGTTTAAAGGAGATAAGATAGATAAGATAAGATAAGATAAGATAAACCTTTATTGATCTCACAAAGGAGAAATTCACTTGTTACAGTCGGCGTTCAAGAAGAAGAGTTAATAAAGTGCAGCTGATACAGAGATTATTGCACATGTTACTTCACAGTCTTATTGTACAGTCTGACAGCAGTGGGGATGAAGGCTTTGCGGTAGCGCTCCGTCCTGCACTGAGGGTGTCTCAGTCTGCCACTGAGAGAGCTGCACAGCTCTTCTACAGTGCCGTGCAGTGGGTTGGAGGTGTTGTCCATGATGGAGGTGAGCTTGGCAAACACCCTCCTGTCCCTCACCTCCTCCACAGAGTCCCGCTCTGTGCTGCTCGGGGCCCAGCACACGGCAGCGTAGTGGAGAGCAGAGGCCACCACAGAGTCATAAAAAGTCCTGAGCAGAGGCCTGCTCACTCCGAAGGACCTCAGTCTCCTCAGAAGGTGGAGGCGACTTTGGCCCTTCTTGTACAGGGAGTTGGTGTTGTGGGACCAGTCCAGTTTATTGTTGAGGTGAACACCCAGGTACTTGAAACTGTCCACCTCCTCAATGTCCTCCCCCTGGATGTTCAGCGGTGTGTGCGGTAGTGGCTTCCTCATGAAGTCGATCACCATCTCCTTCGTCTTACTGATGTTCAAGCACAGGTGGTTGCGCTCACACCAGTCCACAAAGTCTATGATGACTGACCGGTACTCCAGGTCGTTCCCCTTAGACACACAGCCCACGATGGCGGAGTTGTCGGAGAACTTCTGGAGATGACAACTGTCCGTGTTGTATGTGAAGTCCGATGTGTAGATGGTGAAGAGAAACGGTGAGAGGACGGTGCCCTGAGGGGCCCCGGTGCTGCAGACGACCACCTCAGACTCACAGCTGCGCAGCCGCACATACTGTGGTCGGTCCGTGAGGTAGTCGATGGTCCATGCGGTGAGATGTTCATCCACTCCCGCGTCCTCCAGCTTCCCCCGTAGCAGCGCCGGCCTGATGGTGTTGAAGGCACTGGAGAAGTCAAAGAACATGACCCTCACAGCGTTCCCGGCGTGCTCCAGGTGCGTGAGCGCCCGCTCCGACAGGTAGATGACAGCGTCCTCCACTCCGATAAATGTGTATAATGCCAACCCCGCAGTTTAACGTGGATTGGGCTTTGTTGACAAAAATGGTCTCCTTTGCTTCTCTCTTCTCTCTTGGACCTCACCAAAACTATAATTAGTGGCTTTATGCTCTACTTTTGCCCACGGCTGCTTTCCCTGCAATGTTGATACATCCTCTTGAAAAGAGGCTGCTTTGTGTCACTGTAATGCTCACTGCACTCTTCATTACACTGAACTTAACACATCAAATTACTTTGTTTGTGATTGGGTGTCTTTTGTCGTTTGGATTAACTAAAAAGTAGGTTTCCTTTAAAGTGTGGCTATATGAGGGAAAAGTATATGTGTGGTAATGCTGCCTGGGTTTCTGAGGATCAGGGAGCAGGTGCATGACATTGACATTGATCCGTCAACAGCATAAATGTTTCAGTGAGCCGAAATAAAGCTTTCAAAACCAGCTGAATGTTTACATTGCGTGGGGTTGAGATGCACAGCTGTGGTCGTGAAATTTTGAATTTTTTAGACATATTGTTCGGATGCTGACAGCTGCTATTTTATAAATGACTGCAGGGATGTACCAGATGGTTTGAATTTACGATACAGCAGTGGGTTATGCATTTCATCATATTGGACTGATAACAAGAGCTATTATTTTGAATTTCTATAGCAAAAAAATATTCCAGTTGACCCATATTCTGCCCTGTGCCCTATTTGTAAGAGAACAAGCAATTCATTTTGGATCACACACTTTTCAAAAAGTAAAATGATGCACTTTTTGTGACGAAGCTGGCTGGGTGAGGAAAATCTTGTGACTTACAAAGTCTCAAACTCCATCTTTCCATCTCTGAGTTTATGTGCCAGAGCTATCCCTGGAAAATGTGGTTCCCTTGGCACGATATGCGCTAGTGTGCAGCTGATTGTGCGGTGATGGTTACAGCTGCTGCACATACGGCAGAACACTGCTCCGCCCTCAGCATCACAGGTTCAAGTCCCAGTTCCAGCAATTTTCTATATGCCTTCATCTTCATGCAGGGAGGAATGTTGAATAGCCTCCAAACTTGTGGACACCAGATGGACTGAAAGCTAATGCCAAACACTCTCTAAAGTTGAAGTTATGACATGCAAGACTTACATCAGAGTGATCCTTTTTTGCATCAAACCACCATGAATACTCCACAACTACTGAAGCAACTATAGCAGCCCATCTGTCTTTAAAGCAGGCAGCAGTGTGGCTTTGTACTACATGGTGTTACATTGTTTTTAGGCCACAAAGCATTGGGGACATGCTCATGCAGCCGATTGCTCTCAAATGTTGTGTATTCTCTTATTTTCGGGCACGGAAGTCTGTTTACTGCTCCTAACGCCAACGCAGCCTTTATATATACTCTCTTTGCTCTCTCAACGTAAACGTTTTATTCAGTGTTTTGTCCCACTGCTTTGACTGAGTGTTCGGTCACAACCGGATAAGCCCTTGGGACACTTGAAATCGCTCCACCATCGCCTATGTTGTCTTTCTAACGGCACCTCCCTGTCAAGCACTTTCTCTGTAGCCTTTCCCTGACAAGCACTCTCACCACTGGACCATTTTATCTGTCCAGCCGAGTCACAGCGAGCTTCAACAAACAAGTGTTAAACAAGAAAGTGTCGTGGCGAGTCGTCCTATAAAGTCGTGCGGTACTTGCAGTCTTTGAAAAATTGGACACAAATCTATCAATAGTGAGGCAAAGCGGCAAAGTTAGGAGTCAGGTCGGAGGATTTTGAGTGGTTTTCACCAACAATAGTGAAATACGTTTTGTAGCTACTTAATTCTTTCCCCGTGGAGAAAACGACATATTCAAGTGGCAATACTCAAGTGAAAACCGTATACTTTGTCGCTTGTTTACTCCTTCATTTGCACCTGATAGTAGTTTGCCTTGAAATGCAGTCGGAGCCCATTGAAACCCAGGCTGTGTCCCGCAAAACAGAAAGTGGAATTTTCAGATCTACCAGAAGGTCTGCACTTGTGCTAGAAATGTCAAACACTTTCCATTGGGTCTCTTTGCCAATTCACAAAAGCGTGACTCTGCCCCGGCTCCCCGCCGCCTGCTGCCCGTGCGTTTTTGACACGCTCTGAACTTGTTTAGGCATTTGATAAGAGGGCTTGTCATTGTGAACCGCGGTCAAAGGGAGTCTCGCTGGAAGCTCGAGGTGGCTTTGACAACAGATAAGGTGAGGGGGTGCTTGTATGAATGCTAATGCACGCCATAGAAGTCGCTGGCTGCTTGTAGGTGCGGCGCTATTCCGTGCGGGGCACAACACAGAACGTTGGCTTGCACTTTTAGCTTTGCTTTGGCCCATACATGCAACATGCGAACTTGCTAAAAGCGGCAATATGCTTAATGATGATGCGTTTTGAATAAGATTAAGGTGAGGCTCGATCATGTCTCCCCAAGGTGCTAATTCCAGTTAATTATGAAATATGTATACTGCCATGTACAGGAGGTAATGGAAAAGTAAAGACCGTGAGGATTAAAGGTTATAAAACTGTGAAAGCAAACTTACTGTGCACTGTTATATAATAGCATGCAAGCAAATCCATGACCTCAGAAAGAAAATATTGTATTTTGAGTGAGGAACTGATGATGGACTTTGGTTAAAGGTGTGGAGGTGCTGTGTGGTCTATCTTTGATAAAATCAAATACTGGAAAGATAGCATGGAGGTATTCTGCAATGAACGAAGAACCAAACTGAATAGGGTTATACTCAAACCTATGTGCATGGAGAAAAGCATTACTCTAAGGGTCATTTATCAAGCGTTTGCTCAAGTGGATCAGCAGCAGAGTCATTTGCACATTTGATAAACACAGCATTCTCATGTTTACATGTCTGATTTGGGGTCTTCATTTCAGACGGTGAATTAGGTGCAACATGCCCACAAACAGCTACATCTATTTCCCAGCTTGCACGCACTATTTAGCAGCTGTCGTGATAAATGACCCGCTGTGTATTCGTGACGGGGAGACGTTTAACATGGTTAAAAGCTGGTTACCATGTACACCCCTCAAGTGGGGTGTTATTTGGAGAGCTGTTATTTAACAATTTATTTATTTTTAGTTATTTGAATGGGACAGTGTATGTGGTTGCAAATGACATCATCTATTCGACTTTGCTGAAGATTTTGTGTTCATAATATCATACCAAGTAAAACATGTATAATGCATAATAATGAAATAATTAGCCATAAATGTGAAGTTGTGAATTTGTTTGATTCAGAAAATGGAATTCACTACTTGCACATGACCCATGATGCTTTGTGGCTTGGGGGTAGCTACGACCTGGAGGTGCGAGTGAAGCTACAGCCAAAGAATGATGAAAAACAACTTCTGCTCCAACAATCGAAAATGTAATCCGGAACTACAAAGCACTGCACACGGGGTTAACGAGAGCTTTTTTTCTGATCGACTTTTCAAAATAAATAAAAAGGTACAGATATTTTTAAGCTTTGGTTCAGTGGAATTGGATCATTTTTTTATGGTATTTGGAAGATTAATATCAGTCTCTTCGATGACAGCTCACAACTCCATATTGTTTCAGCAGCAAACCCCCCAAGGCGCAATGCATGATGGTATTTAAGGTTTTGGCTACACACGGTATTAGCAAACTTTGAATTAGAACTAGCCACATGCAGACGGTAAACACACCAGGAAATTTACTATGTTTTATGTATGTCATCAACCACCCTCTGGCCTTTTGCTCACTGCTCTGCCAAATCCTTTGAGACTCAAAGAGGATTTCCCCTATAGACCACAGTTACAATGGTAAAACTGCTGACAGCAAAAAAAAAGTCTTAACAATGAATCCAGGAATATTGTGCGCACACTGCACCAAAGAGCTACTTTTTTATGGCCATGAGCTTTCTTCCAGTCCATGGCTTTGCACTTTTAGACCACCTGGTACACTAATGGTATAATTTCATGCATGCTTGGCTAACCAAAATACTAAACATTGTAATTAAATGTTTTGCTATGTGTTGTGTTTATTTTGCATTCGCATCGAACTCAAGCGCTTTACTTGTTTACGCCTTCTCTGCCTCTTCTCCCACATTATTCAACAAAATCTCGTCAATTACAAAAGCCTAATGTTCTAATTACCCAAACGCTGATAGCTCAATGCATTCCTCGGTGTTCATTCCTATCTCCACTAATTACATGGCGGGAATAAGGAAATTAGGAGGTCAAGTGTTTCTGAAAATGGCTCGTATAATTCAGTCTCCTGCATTGATGAGGCGGGATCGATACGAGTTACCCTAGGAAATAAAGATTAGTCAAGAAGCGGGTGCTACGCAGTAGATCACTGCGCACAAACTAATTGGCTGACGATACTATAACCAAGTTTTTGTTACGCAGTGGTAAGCATTTTGGCCACTCATTTATCTAAATATACTGCAGTGAGTAGAAAACAATACATTAGATAACAATAGGATGCTGGAGACATATTTTCCAATGCTGTCCACTTGTTCTGGACAGTTAAACATCATATGTTTGGTGTAGAGACCCCGAAGCTAATTAAGTTATTGATAGATAAACAATTGATCAATGAATCAATCATGTTTAATATCTGGATTCCATGGCATGACCCTTGCCATAACAATTAACCTTAAGTGCTTTTTGTCCAGTTCAGCTTTCTCCAAAATCCATAAGGTCTCAGCCTATAGGCCAGTATAGCGCCTCATTTGAAAGCTAAGACCTACAAAACTCATCTAAATGGATCTTTTTCCTTGCGTAGACACCGATTCCATCTCGTTTTTGTTGCTCATTTGTGGCTTTTTCGTCACTTTCTCATCATTTTTGTCACTCTTTTGTTGCATTTTCATTGTTGTTTTCATCTTATTTTGCATTTTTTCAGATTTGGGTAAAGCCAAACTGTAGAAAATGGCCTTGGTTCGGGTAGGGGTTAAGAGGGAAAAATCATGATCTTGATTGAAATATGTGGGTATAAAAATGCAAATAATATTACAAACAACCGGATTTAACTGACTGTATTTTCCAGACTGTTAGTCGCTCCGGAGTATAAGATGCTTAATGAAGAAACAAACTGAATAGACGTAGTATGCTAACGTCACACATTGATGGTTAGCTACATGAAGCATAAACAACAAACTAAATAGGTGTCTGGTATGTTAGCATTACATAAACAGTTAACAGATAACTATAGTATAAAGAACATGCCAAACTCTCCATCTCCAAATCACTAAATCCATTGAAATCTTCATCCTCGGTGTCACTTTGGAGCAATCGCCTTGGCAACTATGTGGGCATGGAGGCGTAACTGCGCCATTGACAAGCCTCTTCCGGCAGCACGTTTTTCAAGTTCTCATTTGCAAACTCGTTCCTCTAGCTGTGGCCATCGAGCTTTTAGCCCGTGATTAGCTTTGCTTTGTTTTCTTATCTATGAGTAACCTCCACTTCTCGCTCACTCCAAGCTTTCTTTCTGCTGCAGTGCCCTCTAGCGGCACGTGAAATTATATGTTTGAAGAAAAAAGAAAATACAGTTATTTTCCAGAAACTTGCCACTCGACTCGCATAACGCATCGTGGTGCTGGTTTCCAAACATCATGAATCGCCCACAGCGCACATTCGGTAAAGCCCCATTATCAGGGCGGCTCTCCCTTTCCTCCTGGTGCTTCCTCTGATGGCTTCTTCAGGGCAGTAACATATTGGGGTCAAGGAGGACAGCGTATACCTGCAGAGGAGGCTGTTTCTGTCGCCTCGCCGCGGGAGTGCAGGGCCGCAGGAGGAGCTCGGGTTTTGGCTTCGGCGACTACATGACTAATGGCAGACCTACCCCAGCTTTATTCAGTGTTGAGTAAAAGATAGTGGAGGCACACAAGCAATAGCAATTATTTGAGTTGTCCTCGTGGGATTGTTGTGAAGTCATACATTTATCACGCCTTGGATCTCTGTTGACCTTTGACCCTTGCTGCTCAGGTTTAAACCCGAAAGAAACCTTCACACACCGCCACAAAACATCATAATAAGCGCAAATAGCAATTGCTGTTTGAAAATCAATTGGAAGTAGCTTGTTCCATTCCTTAACTGCTTCGAGCATTGATCCGGGCCCTGCTACTTTGTGATGGATCACACACAGCCAGCCCACACACACACACACACAATCTTGTACTGCTATCTGAGTTAGGACACTCATAGACATATTGTATTACCCAGACCCTAGCCCTGAACCCTAAGCCCCTAAACCCTAACCCTAACCCTAACCCTTAACCCTAACCCTAACCTTAATCCTAAACCTAATCTAAACCCAATTCTAACCCTAACCCTAAAACCACATCTTGACCCTCAAACAGTCCTTCAAATAAGTGAGGACCACCCAAAATGTCCTCACTTTCCAAAAATGTCCTCACTCTGTTAAAAACTGAAACTGGTCCTCACAGTGTCGTAAGTACAAGAACACACACACACACACACACACACACACACACACACACACACACACACACAAACACAGCACTGGAGCGACTATGAGAAAATACAACAGGAGCGCGATTTATATCCAGTCCAAATGAACCCAATCCACAAATAAATTACAAAACATAATGGGGTTGTTTTGAAGACTGGTCATGGACGGGTCGGGTCTGATGTTGCCTTATGTTGAAAATGAAGCGGCGGCGTTTTGAATGTAAATGGATGTAGTGGATGGGGAAAATGGGTCCATACATCACAATATGGTTTTTGATTATGTTTTGATGGAGCCGGTTTATGTGCTGAAGCAGATGGCACAAGTCGGTTGGAATATTTATAAGAAAATTGGTCATCGGAGCATTGGGTACGATATACAGTACTTAATCCTGAACAACGCTTTTAGACGGGAGGGAAAAGTATGAATAACTGTCGCTATACTACAAACAGTGTTATCGTTAATAATAAAGTTTGTGGTTATCTAAAGTAAAAAATATCACTCACAACGATAAGGCCTCACGAACTTCAACTGTTAACAAGAAGACCGGCCGTTACAGAAGGTCCTCTTGACAGTCGCACACCTCTAATGAGTCTGAGGCATGAACTGGAGGCCCTGCATAAATCACATTGGAAAACACAGTGTCTTTGTTATAATTGACATGAAGCCTGCAACGGGTGTAATGCGGGCTGAGGGGCAGACGTTACGAAATGAAGCAATTTACTTTCAAGATTCAACCATTTTTGCTCCTGTCTTTGTGATCAGATTGAAGTGCTTTTACTGACTTTTTAATGAGCCCACCCATCGTTCTTTTCAGTGAGATAGGATGTCAAGTTTGCGGCGACCATTGGCGTGATCTCTGGTGATGATGAGACAGCCTTGGAGATACAGGAGCATTTACCATCCCATCAACCCCAATGAAACCGGTGGAGAGAGTGCCCATATACCACAATGCAGGCATTCTTTTGAGAAAGGCTCACCAACGCCTGTACCATCGCACATGACAGGGAGACTTAGAGTGTAAAGTCTCTCATAAACTTTTATAGTTGCACCGCTGTTTCCATCTGTCAATGGGAAGCCGCTGTGGTTTGTGAAACGCGATCCAGAAAGCGAGAGAGAAGCATCGGGTTTACAGCTGTTCGCTACACAATGCCACGCCCTCCCGGACTTACAAAAAAGAAAGAAAAGAAATGCAATAATATATAGGAAATGTCCAGATCGTGACTTCGTTTTGGACACTCAATGTGTTCACTTTTTTTTGTCACATTGTCGCCGTATTTCCGTCACATATTTGAAGTGTTTTATGTCTCGTTTTCATCACTTTTTTGTTGCGTTTCACCACATTTTTGTCACTCTTTTTGTCACATTTTCGTACTCGTTTCTGTTGCTATATTGAGGCGCTTTTCAGAAAGCTTTTAGATTTAGGTAAAGCCAAACTGGAGAAAATGCGCTTGGTTCAGGTGGGGGTTAAGATGCCATCAGACTGCTAAATCAACCGGACTCATAGCTCCCACCTCCCCCCTGTACTATTACAAACTCCGTCAGCTCCGTCCCGACTCACTCACACTGGCCTCCCAATGTTCCTTGGCAGTCTCCCATCCGGGTACTAACGCAGGCCCTTTACCCGAGACCTGAAGGGAGTGGACGTTCACAATGCGGTGTGGCCACATGGGAGCAAGAAAGCGAAAGCAAGGAGGGAGAACAAGAGAGAGGCAGAGGATAAAGACCCCATCAGGTGTACTTCCTCAGTTAATTGAGCACATTTAGATATGTATAAGCTCATCTGACCTCCCTTTATATTTGCCAGTGCCTATCATTACCAGCTCCTTCCCGTCACCACCTAATGCACCGAGGCCCCTCCCCATCCGCCGCTCTCTCCCGCCGTCTCCCTCTTTTTTTTTTTCATCTCTGTCTCCTTTCATCTCTCGCTCGCTCTCGCTCAATCTCCTCTTCTCTGGCGGCGAATACGTCGGCAGAGAAGGAACCAATATCATTTGCATTGTTAATGAGCGCTCTTTACAAAGCCAGTGTGCTGTGACTGCACTCTACAGCCATAACAATAAACAACACAGACCACAGACCTGGCTATTTTTCTGCAGAGCTACAGCTTCCCTAATCACTGGACAAAAGGGCACTGCCAATTGTGCAGCCCCACATTACAGTTCATCTCCGAAATCAACCCCCGTTACACATCGAATTACTATCTTGCATAACGAAACCCTTCTGGAAAGAGTCCCCCCCCCCCCCCCCCCCTTTCATATTTATGACATTTATCCACAGCAGCAGTGTCAAAGTGATATCTCTAAATTGAATTCCTCCCCCAATTTACCAGCAGCGTCTTGCCTATTAAAGCAATCCCGGAGAACAACAGACTGAAGGGTGTAAACATCACTCTAACATTTCAGTTTTGAGACGCCAGGAACCTGCAAATCTTATTTTAGGGATTAAGTGTGAAGCTCTCTGCACCCTTCATGGATTTCTTGTTTGAGCAATAGCAAAATGTAAACAGAAAGTTAATTAAAGCCGCAAGCGGCGATGAAGGCCCTCGCCCTTGGGGACTCGTCCCTTGCAACCGCCCCCGCTCACTCTCGTCCCTTGCGGCCACCTCCGCTCGCTCTCGTTCCTTGCGGCCACCTCCGCTCGTTGTCATCCCTTGCTACCACCTTTGCTCACTCTCACGCCTTACGACCACCTCTGTTTGCTGTGGTCCCTTGCGATCAATCCTCATCACACTGATTTAAGTTGTATTACAGTGCATTTTATGCGAAAGTCCCTTAAAGTTGCATTATAGTTCATTTTATGCAAAGTCCCTTAAATTTGCATTACAGTGCATTTTATGCGAAAGTCCCTTAAAGTTGCATTACAGTGCATTTTATGTGAAAGTCCCTTTAAGTTGCATTACAGTACATTATATGCAAAAGTCCCTTTAAGTTGCATTACAGTTTATTATATGCGAAAGTCCCTTTAAGTTGCATTACAGTTCATTTTATGCGAAAGTCCCTTTAAGTTGCATTACAGTTTATTATATGCGAAAGTCCCTTTAAGTTGCATTACAGTTCATTTTATGCGAAAGTCCCTTTAAGTTGCATTACAGTACATTATATGCGAAAGTCCCTTTAAGTTGCATTACAGTTCATTATATGCGAAAGTCCCTTTAAGTTGCATTACAGTTCATTTTATGCGAAAGTCCCTTTAAGTTGCATGACAGTGCTTTATATGCGAATGTCCCTATTAAGTTGCATTACAGTTTATTATATGCGAAAGTCCCTTTAAGTTGCATTACAGTTCATTTTATGCGAAAGTCCCTTTAAGTTGCATGACAGTGCTTTATATGCGAATGTCCCTATTAAGTTGCATTACAGTTTATTATATGCGAAAGTCCCTTTAAGTTGCATTACAGTGCATTTTATGCGAAAGTCACTTTAAGTTGTATTACAGTGCATTTTATGCAAAAGTGCCTTTAAGTTGCATTACTGTGCATTATATGCGAAAGTCTCTTTAATTGCATTATAGTGCTATTGTGAAAATCCCTATGTAGTGGCATAATTGTGTTGTAATTGCAAAAATCCCTATTTTGTTGCAGAAACTGTACAAACATGTTGATATTGCAGAAACTCTTAACACTGTATAAACTGTTAAAATCACTGACAGACTTCACTGTATCAGAGGTTCTATTAAAATGCCGACAAAAAAAGAGAAAGGATTAGAGAAGTGTCACAGCCATGTTTGAACTGGCAACCTCCTACACCAAAGACAAGCACACTATCACTGAGCTGTACCTCCATGGTAGTTAGACCCCGATGTGGGCTACTTTTGTCTAAATTATTGAGCAGAAGTTAGTTCCCAGCACACCACTGGAGGAGAGAGGTAATTTCAGGTCATGCATCCCACCCATACATTGGGGTGGGACCATAGGTGCGGTTAAAAAAAAAAAAAAAGAGCTAAGGTCAAAATTGATCCATTAATGTCATGATTGGCAAGCCAATGTACAAGCAGTAACACTACACAGGCACAACCAATCTCATGAAATGCCTGTATTCATGTGTTTTAGGCTGTGACAATGTGTGCAGTTGCCCATGTAAAAGGTGAAAACAATATAAAAGTGTCATGGCTGTGTTTGGACTAGCTACCTCCTTCACTTGAAACATGGGCCTGATGATGGCTTGGTTTCTCAAAATTCCCAGGCTGGAATTTGGTCGCAGCAACACACTGGAGGAGAGGTTATTTCCCTGTTTTTAGTGAGTTCTTCCTGGAAGGTGCTGAGTCCAAAAGAAAAAGGAAATAAAAGAGTGAACATTGGGATTGGATCCAGCAACCTCCTGTACACTAGTTCAGCTCTCTACCGATGGAGCTACTCCAGCTGAGTGAATAAAACAGCAGATTGGAAATTAATGTCATGAGAGATCATGCACTTGTGTGTTTGCAGGAAACAGATTCACAGTTTAGATCCCCCCCCCACCTTCCCCAGTGTCCCCCATTTCTTTCTCTTTAGTGACGCATGTTTTGAAGCGTTTTTCATGAGGGTGGGACCATATTTGCGGTAAAAAAAAAAAAAAAAAAGGTAAAGTCAGAATTGATCCAACAACCTAATGGTTGGGAATCCAACGCTCAAGCTATGATGCCACACAGGCACAGAAACTTCTGCAAAATGTCCCTTACTCATGTGTTATAGGCTGCGACAATGTGTGCAGCATCCCATGTGAAAGGTGAAGGCAATATGAAAGTGTCAAGGTTGTGTTTGGACTAGCAACTTCCTTCACTTGAGACGCCCATGCTATCACTGAGCTGTAATTCCATGCAAACATGGGCCTGATGACTGCTTGGGTACTCCAAATTCACAGGCTGAAATTTGATCCCGGCAACACACTGGAGGGGTAATTTTCCTGTTTCTAATGAGTTTGGAACCATCGGCGACGATTCATGTTTTTACCAGAAAGTGCGGAGTCCCAAAAAAAAAAAAAATGAAAAAGAGTCATGGTGGGGATTTGATCCAGCAACCTCCTGTACACTAACCCAGCACTCTACCAATGGAGCTGCTCAGGCTGAGTGTTTACAGCAGGGAATTTGACATTAATATCATGAAATACCCCGCACTTGTGTATTTGCAGGAAATGGATTTACAGTATAGAAAATAATATATTCTATCATTATGTAATCAGGGTAAATTCCTGGCTGGCCAAAGAAACGTTGAGAGAGGGTTTCAGCCCTGCAGCACCCTCGATATTGAAGCAATATTTTGGAAAGACCCATATAGTACGAGGAGCACACAGAGAGACGGACAGGAAACAGACGAATTAAACTTCCTGTGATTGTACTGTTGAGAAATACGTGAATTTGGAGGCAAAAACGTCCAAATTAAAGCTTCTGTCTGTGACAGAGGGGTAGTATAAGTACCTACGAGTCCAAAAGTGTGGCTTTTGTGAAGAAAGGGAGAAATCTGGAAAATTGGCGAATTTCAGGAGACAGAGGCCTCTGACAGAGGCCAGTATGCAGCTAGGCTAAGACCTCTGGCTATTTTCACGGAGGATGGGCGGGCCACTTACAAGCCACTTAAAAGCCACTTTCAAGCCAAGATGGCCGCCTCCCTGTGCGAGTGGGCGTGGCGCTCCAAGTGAGTTTTGGGCTTGTCCTGATGTCCCCTCTCACTGTGGCGAGTGATTCGGGCCTACGCCCAAAAACGCCCCAATTTTTTTGAATTGGGGTCCGCTTCCAGAGGGCGCTGTGGAGCCATTTTGTTGTGGGCGTGTCCCATTCGTCCAATATCATAAATTTTTTCGCTGCCCCATTGCCTCCGCCAATTTTGGGGAGCTTTCACCCACGTTTAGCGGGTCAAAAACGCGATCCTTTCCGGAGAAAAAAAATAATAATAATAATAATAATAAGAAACCACCCAAAAACAATAGTCCCTTGCCAGGACTGCGTCCGGCTCGGGCCTAAATATTAGGAGAACGGAGCGAGATAGAGGCATGGTGTAATATATTTTTTTGTTTGTTATGATGAGTAGAACACATCTGGAAAGTTTGGTGGAAATCGGACAAAATAATTTTTTCAAGGTATAGGCAGGGGGCGCTATAGTGATGTGCACCGTGAAGTAATTGATCTCTATGGAATCAGACCGTAAGTGGCCTTCTGTCAGCCAAGTAGGATCCAGACTGGATAGAGCGCGTGCCTGCGAGATGGTGTCACATTTACATGACAAAACGTGTTTTTGGGGGGGCGCCATTCGAAACGGGGGGGTCTGAGTGAAAAAAAAGTCAGGTATTTTTTGTAGCCCCGTGTCAGGAGAGTCTGTTTAAACAGGTATGGGCTTATTCTGCTGAAAAACCAGGGACTAGTTTGTTGACACACAAGGCAGGTCCAGATAGACTCCCACATAAAAGTCAAATTCACGCCCACATCTTAGAAAATATGACATGACTATATTGTATTTTTTGGTTTGCAAAAGTGTCTAGAACATACTGGCATCATTGTATTAAAAATATTCAAAAGTGCAGTTTTCAAGGTATGGCTAGGGGGCGCTATACTTGGAGCAGGCTACACATTAATGGCTTCATTCTGTTCAGTTTCAGGTGGCGCATTAGTGACATGAATATGAGCTCTGTGGGCTTATGCCTGTGAGCGTGAGCTTTCGTGGAAACAACGCGGAATCTACGTGTTTTTTGCCGCGTCGTTACGAGAAGACGGTGAAACTTTTTTGAGAAACGCTGGGCAAATATTGAATTTCAATATGTCTAGACGCGCTGTGCCAAATGTGAGCTAAATCCGACAAAAAACCAGGGACTAGTTCGTTAAAACGTAAAATGAGTTTAGACGAGGTCCGGGTTTGAAGCCAAGATGGCCGCCTCCCTGTGCGAGTGGGCGTGGCGCTCCAAGTGAGTTTTGGGCTTGTCCTGATGTCCCCTCTCACTGTGGCGAGTGATTCGGGCCTACGCCCAAAAACGCCCCAATTTTTTTGAATTGGGGTCCGCTTCCAGAGGGCGCTGTGGAGCCATTTTGTTGTGGGCGTGTCCCATTCGTCCAATATCATAAATTTTTTCGCTGCCCCATTGCCTCCGCCAATTTTGGGGAGCTTTCACCCACGTTTAGCGGGTCAAAAACGCGATCCTTTCCGGAGAAAAAAAATAATAATAATAATAATAATAAGAAACCACCCAAAAACAATAGTCCCTTGCCAGGACTGCGTCCGGCTCGGGCCTAAATATTAGGAGAACGGAGCGAGATAGAGGCATGGTGTAATATATTTTTTTGTTTGTTATGATGAGTAGAACACATCTGGAAAGTTTGGTGGAAATCGGACAAAATAATTTTTTCAAGGTATAGGCAGGGGGCGCTATAGTGATGTGCACCGTGAAGTAATTGATCTCTATGGAATCAGACCGTAAGTGGCCTTCTGTCAGCCAAGTAGGATCCAGACTGGATAGAGCGCGTGCCTGCGAGATGGTGTCACATTTACATGACAAAACGTGTTTTTGGGGGGGCGCCATTCGAAACGGGGGGGTCTGAGTGAAAAAAAAGTCAGGTATTTTTTGTAGCCCCGTGTCAGGAGAGTCTGTTTAAACAGGTATGGGCTTATTCTGCTGAAAAACCAGGGACTAGTTTGTTGACACACAAGGCAGGTCCAGATAGACTCCCACATAAAAGTCAAATTCACGCCCACATCTTAGAAAATATGACATGACTATATTGTATTTTTTGGTTTGCAAAAGTGTCTAGAACATACTGGCATCATTGTATTAAAAATATTCAAAAGTGCAGTTTTCAAGGTATGGCTAGGGGGCGCTATACTTGGAGCAGGCTACACATTAATGGCTTCATTCTGTTCAGTTTCAGGTGGCGCATTAGTGACATGAATATGAGCTCTGTGGGCTTATGCCTGTGAGCGTGAGCTTTCGTGGAAACAACGCGGAATCTACGTGTTTTTTGCCGCGTCGTTACGAGAAGACGGTGAAACTTTTTTGAGAAACGCTGGGCAAATATTGAATTTCAATATGTCTAGACGCGCTGTGCCAAATGTGAGCTAAATCCGACAAAAAACCAGGGACTAGTTCGTTAAAACGTAAAATGAGTTTAGACGAGGTCCGGGTTTGAAGCCAAGATGGCCGCCTCCCTGTGCGAGTGGGCGTGGCGCTCCAAGTGAGTTTTGGGCTTGTCCTGATGTCCCCTCTCACTGTGGCGAGTGATTCGGGCCTACGCCCAAAAACGCCCCAATTTTTTTGAATTGGGGTCCGCTTCCAGAGGGCGCTGTGGAGCCATTTTGTTGTGGGCGTGTCCCATTCGTCCAATATCATAAATTTTTTCGCTGCCCCATTGCCTCCGCCAATTTTGGGGAGCTTTCACCCACGTTTAGCGGGTCAAAAACGCGATCCTTTCCGGAGAAAAAAAATAATAATAATAAT
This sequence comes from Gobius niger, assembly GCF_951799975.1. Classification (NCBI taxonomy): domain Eukaryota; kingdom Metazoa; phylum Chordata; class Actinopteri; order Gobiiformes; family Gobiidae; genus Gobius; species Gobius niger. The sequence goes on along the minus strand of NC_136862.1, from coordinate 24,037,218 downwards.
AATAATAAGAAACCACCCAAAAACAATAGTCCCTTGCCAGGACTGCGTCCGGCTCGGGCCTAAATATTAGGAGAACGGAGCGAGATAGAGGCATGGTGTAATATATTTTTTTGTTTGTTATGATGAGTAGAACACATCTGGAAAGTTTGGTGGAAATCGGACAAAATAATTTTTTCAAGGTATAGGCAGGGGGCGCTATAGTGATGTGCACCGTGAAGTAATTGATCTCTATGGAATCAGACCGTAAGTGGCCTTCTGTCAGCCAAGTAGGATCCAGACTGGATAGAGCGCGTGCCTGCGAGATGGTGTCACATTTACATGACAAAACGTGTTTTTGGGGGGGCGCCATTCGAAACGGGGGGGTCTGAGTGAAAAAAAAGTCAGGTATTTTTTGTAGCCCCGTGTCAGGAGAGTCTGTTTAAACAGGTATGGGCTTATTCTGCTGAAAAACCAGGGACTAGTTTGTTGACACACAAGGCAGGTCCAGATAGACTCCCACATAAAAGTCAAATTCACGCCCACATCTTAGAAAATATGACATGACTATATTGTATTTTTTGGTTTGCAAAAGTGTCTAGAACATACTGGCATCATTGTATTAAAAATATTCAAAAGTGCAGTTTTCAAGGTATGGCTAGGGGGCGCTATACTTGGAGCAGGCTACACATTAATGGCTTCATTCTGTTCAGTTTCAGGTGGCGCATTAGTGACATGAATATGAGCTCTGTGGGCTTATGCCTGTGAGCGTGAGCTTTCGTGGAAACAACGCGGAATCTACGTGTTTTTTGCCGCGTCGTTACGAGAAGACGGTGAAACTTTTTTGAGAAACGCTGGGCAAATATTGAATTTCAATATGTCTAGACGCGCTGTGCCAAATGTGAGCTAAATCCGACAAAAAACCAGGGACTAGTTCGTTAAAACGTAAAATGAGTTTAGACGAGGTCCGGGTTTGAAGCCAAGATGGCCGCCTCCCTGTGCGAGTGGGCGTGGCGCTCCAAGTGAGTTTTGGGCTTGTCCTGATGTCCCCTCTCACTGTGGCGAGTGATTCGGGCCTACGCCCAAAAACGCCCCAATTTTTTTGAATTGGGGTCCGCTTCCAGAGGGCGCTGTGGAGCCATTTTGTTGTGGGCGTGTCCCATTCGTCCAATATCATAAATTTTTTCGCTGCCCCATTGCCTCCGCCAATTTTGGGGAGCTTTCACCCACGTTTAGCGGGTCAAAAACGCGATCCTTTCCGGAGAAAAAAAATAATAATAATAATAATAATAAGAAACCACCCAAAAACAATAGTCCCTTGCCAGGACTGCGTCCGGCTCGGGCCTAAATATTAGGAGAACGGAGCGAGATAGAGGCATGGTGTAATATATTTTTTTGTTTGTTATGATGAGTAGAACACATCTGGAAAGTTTGGTGGAAATCGGACAAAATAATTTTTTCAAGGTATAGGCAGGGGGCGCTATAGTGATGTGCACCGTGAAGTAATTGATCTCTATGGAATCAGACCGTAAGTGGCCTTCTGTCAGCCAAGTAGGATCCAGACTGGATAGAGCGCGTGCCTGCGAGATGGTGTCACATTTACATGACAAAACGTGTTTTTGGGGGGGCGCCATTCGAAACGGGGGGGTCTGAGTGAAAAAAAAGTCAGGTATTTTTTGTAGCCCCGTGTCAGGAGAGTCTGTTTAAACAGGTATGGGCTTATTCTGCTGAAAAACCAGGGACTAGTTTGTTGACACACAAGGCAGGTCCAGATAGACTCCCACATAAAAGTCAAATTCACGCCCACATCTTAGAAAATATGACATGACTATATTGTATTTTTTGGTTTGCAAAAGTGTCTAGAACATACTGGCATCATTGTATTAAAAATATTCAAAAGTGCAGTTTTCAAGGTATGGCTAGGGGGCGCTATACTTGGAGCAGGCTACACATTAATGGCTTCATTCTGTTCAGTTTCAGGTGGCGCATTAGTGACATGAATATGAGCTCTGTGGGCTTATGCCTGTGAGCGTGAGCTTTCGTGGAAACAACGCGGAATCTACGTGTTTTTTGCCGCGTCGTTACGAGAAGACGGTGAAACTTTTTTGAGAAACGCTGGGCAAATATTGAATTTCAATATGTCTAGACGCGCTGTGCCAAATGTGAGCTAAATCCGACAAAAAACCAGGGACTAGTTCGTTAAAACGTAAAATGAGTTTAGACGAGGTCCGGGTTTGAAGCCAAGATGGCCGCCTCCCTGTGCGAGTGGGCGTGGCGCTCCAAGTGAGTTTTGGGCTTGTCCTGATGTCCCCTCTCACTGTGGCGAGTGATTCGGGCCTACGCCCAAAAACGCCCCAATTTTTTTGAATTGGGGTCCGCTTCCAGAGGGCGCTGTGGAGCCATTTTGTTGTGGGCGTGTCCCATTCGTCCAATATCATAAATTTTTTCGCTGCCCCATTGCCTCCGCCAATTTTGGGGAGCTTTCACCCACGTTTAGCGGGTCAAAAACGCGATCCTTTCCGGAGAAAAAAAATAATAATAATAATAATAATAAGAAACCACCCAAAAACAATAGTCCCTTGCCAGGACTGCGTCCGGCTCGGGCCTAAATATTAGGAGAACGGAGCGAGATAGAGGCATGGTGTAATATATTTTTTTGTTTGTTATGATGAGTAGAACACATCTGGAAAGTTTGGTGGAAATCGGACAAAATAATTTTTTCAAGGTATAGGCAGGGGGCGCTATAGTGATGTGCACCGTGAAGTAATTGATCTCTATGGAATCAGACCGTAAGTGGCCTTCTGTCAGCCAAGTAGGATCCAGACTGGATAGAGCGCGTGCCTGCGAGATGGTGTCACATTTACATGACAAAACGTGTTTTTGGGGGGGCGCCATTCGAAACGGGGGGGTCTGAGTGAAAAAAAAGTCAGGTATTTTTTGTAGCCCCGTGTCAGGAGAGTCTGTTTAAACAGGTATGGGCTTATTCTGCTGAAAAACCAGGGACTAGTTTGTTGACACACAAGGCAGGTCCAGATAGACTCCCACATAAAAGTCAAATTCACGCCCACATCTTAGAAAATATGACATGACTATATTGTATTTTTTGGTTTGCAAAAGTGTCTAGAACATACTGGCATCATTGTATTAAAAATATTCAAAAGTGCAGTTTTCAAGGTATGGCTAGGGGGCGCTATACTTGGAGCAGGCTACACATTAATGGCTTCATTCTGTTCAGTTTCAGGTGGCGCATTAGTGACATGAATATGAGCTCTGTGGGCTTATGCCTGTGAGCGTGAGCTTTCGTGGAAACAACGCGGAATCTACGTGTTTTTTGCCGCGTCGTTACGAGAAGACGGTGAAACTTTTTTGAGAAACGCTGGGCAAATATTGAATTTCAATATGTCTAGACGCGCTGTGCCAAATGTGAGCTAAATCCGACAAAAAACCAGGGACTAGTTCGTTAAAACGTAAAATGAGTTTAGACGAGGTCCGGGTTTGAAGCCAAGATGGCCGCCTCCCTGTGCGAGTGGGCGTGGCGCTCCAAGTGAGTTTTGGGCTTGTCCTGATGTCCCCTCTCACTGTGGCGAGTGATTCGGGCCTACGCCCAAAAACGCCCCAATTTTTTTGAATTGGGGTCCGCTTCCAGAGGGCGCTGTGGAGCCATTTTGTTGTGGGCGTGTCCCATTCGTCCAATATCATAAATTTTTTCGCTGCCCCATTGCCTCCGCCAATTTTGGGGAGCTTTCACCCACGTTTAGCGGGTCAAAAACGCGATCCTTTCCGGAGAAAAAAAATAATAATAATAATAATAATAAGAAACCACCCAAAAACAATAGTCCCTTGCCAGGACTGCGTCCGGCTCGGGCCTAAATATTAGGAGAACGGAGCGAGATAGAGGCATGGTGTAATATATTTTTTTGTTTGTTATGATGAGTAGAACACATCTGGAAAGTTTGGTGGAAATCGGACAAAATAATTTTTTCAAGGTATAGGCAGGGGGCGCTATAGTGATGTGCACCGTGAAGTAATTGATCTCTATGGAATCAGACCGTAAGTGGCCTTCTGTCAGCCAAGTAGGATCCAGACTGGATAGAGCGCGTGCCTGCGAGATGGTGTCACATTTACATGACAAAACGTGTTTTTGGGGGGGCGCCATTCGAAACGGGGGGGTCTGAGTGAAAAAAAAGTCAGGTATTTTTTGTAGCCCCGTGTCAGGAGAGTCTGTTTAAACAGGTATGGGCTTATTCTGCTGAAAAACCAGGGACTAGTTTGTTGACACACAAGGCAGGTCCAGATAGACTCCCACATAAAAGTCAAATTCACGCCCACATCTTAGAAAATATGACATGACTATATTGTATTTTTTGGTTTGCAAAAGTGTCTAGAACATACTGGCATCATTGTATTAAAAATATTCAAAAGTGCAGTTTTCAAGGTATGGCTAGGGGGCGCTATACTTGGAGCAGGCTACACATTAATGGCTTCATTCTGTTCAGTTTCAGGTGGCGCATTAGTGACATGAATATGAGCTCTGTGGGCTTATGCCTGTGAGCGTGAGCTTTCGTGGAAACAACGCGGAATCTACGTGTTTTTTGCCGCGTCGTTACGAGAAGACGGTGAAACTTTTTTGAGAAACGCTGGGCAAATATTGAATTTCAATATGTCTAGACGCGCTGTGCCAAATGTGAGCTAAATCCGACAAAAAACCAGGGACTAGTTCGTTAAAACGTAAAATGAGTTTAGACGAGGTCCGGGTTTGAAGCCAAGATGGCCGCCTCCCTGTGCGAGTGGGCGTGGCGCTCCAAGTGAGTTTTGGGCTTGTCCTGATGTCCCCTCTCACTGTGGCGAGTGATTCGGGCCTACGCCCAAAAACGCCCCAATTTTTTTGAATTGGGGTCCGCTTCCAGAGGGCGCTGTGGAGCCATTTTGTTGTGGGCGTGTCCCATTCGTCCAATATCATAAATTTTTTCGCTGCCCCATTGCCTCCGCCAATTTTGGGGAGCTTTCACCCACGTTTAGCGGGTCAAAAACGCGATCCTTTCCGGAGAAAAAAAATAATAATAATAATAATAATAAGAAACCACCCAAAAACAATAGTCCCTTGCCAGGACTGCGTCCGGCTCGGGCCTAAATATTAGGAGAACGGAGCGAGATAGAGGCATGGTGTAATATATTTTTTTGTTTGTTATGATGAGTAGAACACATCTGGAAAGTTTGGTGGAAATCGGACAAAATAATTTTTTCAAGGTATAGGCAGGGGGCGCTATAGTGATGTGCACCGTGAAGTAATTGATCTCTATGGAATCAGACCGTAAGTGGCCTTCTGTCAGCCAAGTAGGATCCAGACTGGATAGAGCGCGTGCCTGCGAGATGGTGTCACATTTACATGACAAAACGTGTTTTTGGGGGGGCGCCATTCGAAACGGGGGGGTCTGAGTGAAAAAAAAGTCAGGTATTTTTTGTAGCCCCGTGTCAGGAGAGTCTGTTTAAACAGGTATGGGCTTATTCTGCTGAAAAACCAGGGACTAGTTTGTTGACACACAAGGCAGGTCCAGATAGACTCCCACATAAAAGTCAAATTCACGCCCACATCTTAGAAAATATGACATGACTATATTGTATTTTTTGGTTTGCAAAAGTGTCTAGAACATACTGGCATCATTGTATTAAAAATATTCAAAAGTGCAGTTTTCAAGGTATGGCTAGGGGGCGCTATACTTGGAGCAGGCTACACATTAATGGCTTCATTCTGTTCAGTTTCAGGTGGCGCATTAGTGACATGAATATGAGCTCTGTGGGCTTATGCCTGTGAGCGTGAGCTTTCGTGGAAACAACGCGGAATCTACGTGTTTTTTGCCGCGTCGTTACGAGAAGACGGTGAAACTTTTTTGAGAAACGCTGGGCAAATATTGAATTTCAATATGTCTAGACGCGCTGTGCCAAATGTGAGCTAAATCCGACAAAAAACCAGGGACTAGTTCGTTAAAACGTAAAATGAGTTTAGACGAGGTCCGGGTTTGAAGCCAAGATGGCCGCCTCCCTGTGCGAGTGGGCGTGGCGCTCCAAGTGAGTTTTGGGCTTGTCCTGATGTCCCCTCTCACTGTGGCGAGTGATTCGGGCCTACGCCCAAAAACGCCCCAATTTTTTTGAATTGGGGTCCGCTTCCAGAGGGCGCTGTGGAGCCATTTTGTTGTGGGCGTGTCCCATTCGTCCAATATCATAAATTTTTTCGCTGCCCCATTGCCTCCGCCAATTTTGGGGAGCTTTCACCCACGTTTAGCGGGTCAAAAACGCGATCCTTTCCGGAGAAAAAAAATAATAATAATAATAATAATAAGAAACCACCCAAAAACAATAGTCCCTTGCCAGGACTGCGTCCGGCTCGGGCCTAAATATTAGGAGAACGGAGCGAGATAGAGGCATGGTGTAATATATTTTTTTGTTTGTTATGATGAGTAGAACACATCTGGAAAGTTTGGTGGAAATCGGACAAAATAATTTTTTCAAGGTATAGGCAGGGGGCGCTATAGTGATGTGCACCGTGAAGTAATTGATCTCTATGGAATCAGACCGTAAGTGGCCTTCTGTCAGCCAAGTAGGATCCAGACTGGATAGAGCGCGTGCCTGCGAGATGGTGTCACATTTACATGACAAAACGTGTTTTTGGGGGGGCGCCATTCGAAACGGGGGGGTCTGAGTGAAAAAAAAGTCAGGTATTTTTTGTAGCCCCGTGTCAGGAGAGTCTGTTTAAACAGGTATGGGCTTATTCTGCTGAAAAACCAGGGACTAGTTTGTTGACACACAAGGCAGGTCCAGATAGACTCCCACATAAAAGTCAAATTCACGCCCACATCTTAGAAAATATGACATGACTATATTGTATTTTTTGGTTTGCAAAAGTGTCTAGAACATACTGGCATCATTGTATTAAAAATATTCAAAAGTGCAGTTTTCAAGGTATGGCTAGGGGGCGCTATACTTGGAGCAGGCTACACATTAATGGCTTCATTCTGTTCAGTTTCAGGTGGCGCATTAGTGACATGAATATGAGCTCTGTGGGCTTATGCCTGTGAGCGTGAGCTTTCGTGGAAACAACGCGGAATCTACGTGTTTTTTGCCGCGTCGTTACGAGAAGACGGTGAAACTTTTTTGAGAAACGCTGGGCAAATATTGAATTTCAATATGTCTAGACGCGCTGTGCCAAATGTGAGCTAAATCCGACAAAAAACCAGGGACTAGTTCGTTAAAACGTAAAATGAGTTTAGACGAGGTCCGGGTTTGAAGCCAAGATGGCCGCCTCCCTGTGCGAGTGGGCGTGGCGCTCCAAGTGAGTTTTGGGCTTGTCCTGATGTCCCCTCTCACTGTGGCGAGTGATTCGGGCCTACGCCCAAAAACGCCCCAATTTTTTTGAATTGGGGTCCGCTTCCAGAGGGCGCTGTGGAGCCATTTTGTTGTGGGCGTGTCCCATTCGTCCAATATCATAAATTTTTTCGCTGCCCCATTGCCTCCGCCAATTTTGGGGAGCTTTCACCCACGTTTAGCGGGTCAAAAACGCGATCCTTTCCGGAGAAAAAAAATAATAATAATAATTAAAGCCGCAAGCGGCGATGAAGGCCCTCGCCCTTGGGGACTCGTCCCTTGCAACCGCCCCCGCTCGCTCTCGTCCCTTGCGGCCACCTCCGCTCTCGTTCCTTGCGACCACCTCCGCTCACTCTCATGCCTTGCGACCACCTCCGCTCACTCTCATGCCTTGCGACCACCTCCACTCACTCTCATGCCTTGCGGCCACCTCCGTTCACTCTCATGCCTTGCGACCACCTCTGTTTGCTTTGGTCCCTTGCGACCACTCTTCATCACACGAGGTCCTTGCGAGCCCCACGATTGAACTCGCTCATTTTGATGCGAAAGTCCCTTTAAGTTGCATTACAGTACATTTTATGCGAAAGTCCCTTTAAGTTGCATTACAGTACATTTTATGCGAAAGTCCCTTTAAGTTGCATTACAGTGCATTTTATGCGAAAGTCCCTTTAAGTTGCATCACAGTGCATTTTATGCGAAAGTCCCTTTAAGTTGCATCACAGTGCATTTTATGCGAAAGTCCCTTTAAGTTGCATCACAGTTCATTTTATGCGAAAGTCCCTTTAAGTTGCATTACAGTGCATTTTATGCGAAAGTCCCTTTAAATAGTATCACAGTTCATTTTATGCGAAAGTCCCTTTAAGTTGCATTACAGTGCATTTTATGCGAAAGTCCCTTTAAGTTGCATCACAGTTCATTTTATGCGAAAGTCCCTTTAAGGTGCATTACAGTGCATTTTATGCGAAAGTCCCTTTAAATAGTATCACAGTGCATTATATGCGAAAGTCCCTTTAAGTTGCATTACAGTGCATTATATGCGAAAGTCCCTTTAAGTTGCATTACAGTGCATTTTATGCGAAAGTCCCTTTAAGTTGCATTACAGTGCATTATATGCGAAAGTCCCTTTAAGTTGCATTACAGTACATTTTATGGGAAAGTCCCTTTAAGTTGCATTACAGTGCATTTTATGCGAAAGTCCCTTTAAGTTGCATTAAAGTGCATTTTATGCGAAAGTCCCTATTCACCTTATTCTGCCCCGCCCACTTTTGCCACTTTTTGCGTTGTCTCGGCGCCTCGTTTTCCTGACACTTCCGGTCGAGCGAGAAGCCCGTTCATTTTCACGGAGAACAGGGAAAATATTCTCGATTGATTTGTGTAAAATGTCTGATGTTCATTTGCACCAACATGTCGACACTGCAGCGTTTTTCTGTGCGGCCTGAAAATGGCTTTGTTTTCCTCTAGTGACTGATTTCATGCGGACTTCTCCAGCCCCATGTTAATACATAGGAGAAAAGGGGCGGGCACAGTTCATGGTGGCGCCCACGCAAACGTCCGGAATAAGGTGAATTAAGTAGCATTACAGTGCATGTTATGCGAAAGTCCCTATTAAGTTGCATTATAGTGCTATTGTAAAAATCCATATGTAGTTGCATAATTGTGTTGTAGTTGCAAAAATCCCTATTTTGTTGCAGAAACTGTAAAAACTGTTAAAATTGCAGAAACGCTTAACACTGTGTAAACTATTAAAATCACTGACAGACTTCACTGTATCATAATCTTACTAAAAAGCCGGCAAGAAAAGAGAAGGTGCTGAGTCCAAAAGAAAAAGGGAAAAAAAAATAGTGTAGGATGGGATTTGATCCAGCATCCTCCTTTACACTAGTCTAGCTCTCTACGAATGGAGCTACTCAGGTTGGGTGAATGAATCAGCAGATGTGAAATTAATGTCATGAGAGGTCCTGCACTTGAGCGTTTGCAAGAAACAGATTTACAGTTTAGAAATCTTCAGGTCATGTACCTGTTTCTAATGAGTTTGGAACCATCGGCGACGATTCATATTCTTCCCAGAAAGTGTGGACTCCAAAAGAAAAAAAATATGAAAAAGAGTCATGGTTGGGATTTGATCCAGCAACCTCCTGTACTCTAACCCAGCTCTCTACCAATGGACCTGCTCAGGCTGAGTGATTACTGCAGGGAATTTGACATTAATATCACGAAATACCCCGCACTTGTGTATTTGCAGGAAATGGATTTACAGTATAGAAAATAATATATTCTATCATTATTTAATCATGGTAAATTCCTGGCTGCCCAAAGAAACGTTGAGAGAGGGTTTCAGCCCTGCAGCACCCTCGATATTGAAGCAATATTTTGGTAAGACCCATATAGTACGAGGAGCACACAGAGAGACGGACAGGAAACAGACGAATTAAACTTCCTGTGATTGTACTGTTGAGAAAAACGTGAATTTGGAGGCAAAAACGTCCAAATTAAAGCTTTTGTCTGTGACATAGGGGTAGTATAAGTACCTATGAGTCCAAAAGTGTGGCTTTTGTGAAGAAAGGGAGAAATTTGGAAAATTGGCGAATTTCAGGAGACAGAGGCCTCTGACAGAGGCCAGTATGCAGCTAGGCTAAGACCTCTGGCTATTTTCACGGAGGATGGGCGGGCCACTTACAAGCCACTTGAAAGCCAATTCAAGCCAAGATGGCCGCCTCCCTGTGCGAGTGGGCGTGGCGCTCCAAGTGAGTTTTGGGCTTGTCCTGATGTCCCCTCTCACTGTGCCGAGTGATTCGGGCGTACGCCCCAAAACGCCCCTATTTTTTTGAATTGGGGTCCGCTTCCAGAGGGCGCTGTGGAGCCATTTTGTTGTGGGCGTGTCCCATTCGTCCAATTTCATAAATTTTTTCGCCGCCTCATTGCCTCCGCCAATTTTGGTGAGCTTTCACCCACGTTTAGCGGGTCAAAAACGCAATCCTTTCCGGAGAAAAAAAATAATAATAATAATAATAATAATAATAATAATAAGAAACCACCCAAAAACAATAGTCCCTTGCCAGGACTGCGTCCGGCTCGGGCCTAAATATTAGGAGAACGGAGCGAGATAGAGGCATGGTGTAATATATTTTTTGGTTTGTTATGATGAGTAGAAGACATCTGGAAAGTTTGGTGGAAATCGGACAAAATAATTTTTTCAGGGTATAGGCAGGGGGCGCTATAGTGATGTGCACCGTGGAGTAATTGATCTCTATGGAATCAGACCGTAAGTGGCCTTCTGTCAGCCAAGTATGATCCAGACTGGTTAGAGCGCGTGCCTGCGAGGTGGTGTCAAATTTACATGACAAAACGTGTTTTTGGGGGGGCGCCATTCGAAACGGGGGGGTCTGAGTGAAAAAAAAGTCAGGTATTTTTTGTAGCCCCGTGTCAGGAGAGTCTGTTTAAACAGGTATGGGCTTATTCTGCTGAAAAAACAGGGACTAGTTTGTTGACACACAAGGCAGGTCCAGATAGACTCCCAAATAAAAGTCAAAGTCACGCCCACATCTTAGAAAATATGACATGACTATAATGTATTTTTTGATTTGCAAAAGTGTCTAGAACATACTGGCATCATTGTATTAAAAAGATTCAAAAGTGCAGTTTTCAAGGTATGGCTAGGGGGCGCTATCCTGGGAGCAGGCTACACATTAATGGCTTCATTCTGTTCAGTTTCAGGTGGCGCATTAGTGACATGAATATGAGCTCTCTGGGCTTATGCCTGTGAGCGTGAGCTTTCTTGTAAACAACGCGAAATCTACGCGTTTTTCGCCGCGGCGTTACGCGGAGACGGTGAAACTTTTTTGAGAAACGCTGGGCAAATATTGAATTTCAATATGTCTAGATGCACTGTGCCAAATGTGATCTAAATCCGACGAAAAACCAGGGACTAGTTCGTTAAAACGTAAAATGAGTTTTGACGATGTCCGGGTTTGAAGCCAAGATGGCCGCCTCCCTGTGCGAGTGGGCGTGGCGCTCCAAGTGAGTTTTGGGCTTGTCCTGATGTCCCCTCTCACTGTGCCGAGTGATTCGGGCGTACGCCCCAAAACGCCCCTATTTTTTTGAATTGGGGTCCGCTTCCAGAGGGCGCTGTGGAGCCATTTTGTTGTGGGCGTGTCCCATTCGTCCAATTTCATAAATTTTTTCGCCGCCTCATTGCCTCCGCCAATTTTGGTGAGCTTTCACCCACGTTTAGCGGGTCAAAAACGCAATCCTTTCCGGAGAAAAAAAATAATAATAATAATAATAATAATAATAATAATAAGAAACCACCCAAAAACAATAGTCCCTTGCCAGGACTGCGTCCGGCTCGGGCCTAATAATAATAAGAAACCACCCAAAAACAATAGTCCCTTGCCAGGACTGCGTCCGGCTCGGGCCTAAATATTAGGAGAACGGAGCGAGATAGAGGCATGGTGTAATATATTTTTTTGTTTGTTATGATGAGTAGAAGACATCTGGAAAGTTTCGTGGAAATCGGACAAAATAAATTTTTCAGGGTATAGGCAGGGGGCGCTATAGTGATGAGCACCGTGAAGTAATTGATCTCTATGGAATCAGACCGTAAGTGGCCTTCTGTCAGCCAAGTATGATCCAGACTGGATAGAGCGCGTGCCTGCGAGGTGGTGTCAAATTTACATCACAAAACGTGTTTTTGGGGGGGCGCCATTCGAAACGGGGGGGTCTGAGTGAAAAAAAAGTCTGGTATTTTTTGTAGCCCCGTGTCAGGAGAGTCTGTTTAAACAGGTATGGGCTTATTCTGCTGAAAAACCAGGGACTAGTTTGTTGACACACAAGGCAGGTCCAGATAGACTCCCACATAAAAGTCAAAGTCACGGCCACATCTTAGAAAATATGACATGACTATAATGTATTTTTTGGTTTCCAAAAGTGTCTAGAACATGCTGGCATCATTGTATTAAAAAGATACAAAAGTGCAGTTTTCAAGGTATGGCTAGGGGGCGCTATCCTGGGAGCAGGCTACACATTAATGGCTTCATTCTGTTCAGTTTCAGGTGGCGCATTAGTGACATGAATATGAGCTCTGTGGGCTTATGCCTGTGAGCGTGAGCTTTCTTGGAAACAACGCGAAATCTACGCGTTTTTTTACGCGGCGTTACGCGGAGACGGTGAAACTTTTTTGAGAAACGCTGGGCAAATATTGAATTTCAATATGTCTAGACGCGCTGTGCCAAATGTGAGCTAAATCCGACGAAAAACCAGGGACTAGTTCGTCAAAACGTAAAATGAGTTTAGACGATGTCCGGGTTTGAAGCCAAGATGGCCGCCTCCCTGTGCGAGTGGGCGTGGCGCTCCAAGTGAGTTTTGGGCTTGTCCTGATGTCCCCTCTCACTGTGGCGAGTGATTCGGGCGTACGCCCAAAAACGCCCCGATTTTTTTGAATTGGGGTCCGCTTCCAGAGGGCGCTGTGGAGCCATTTTGTTGTGGGCGTGTCCCATTCGTCCAATTTCATAAATTTTTTCGCCGCCCCATTGCCTCCGCCAATTTTGGGGAGCTTTCACCCACGTTTAGCGGGTCAAAAACGCGATCCTTTCCGGAGAAAAAAAAAAATAATAATAATAATAATAATAATAATAATAAGAAACCACCCAAAAACAATAGTCCCTTGCCAGGACTGCGTCCGGCTCGGGCCTAAATATTAGGAGAACGGAGCGAGATAGAGGCATGGTGTAATATATTTTTTTGTTTGTTATGATGAGTAGAAGACATCTGGAAAGTTTCGTGGAAATCGGACAAAATAAATTTTTCAGGGTATAGGCAGGGGGCGCTATAGTGATGAGCACCGTGAAGTAATTGATCTCTATGGAATCAGACCGTAAGTGGCCTTCTGTCAGCCAAGTATGATCCAGACTGGATAGAGCGCGTGCCTGCGAGGTGGTGTCAAATTTACATCACAAAACGTGTTTTTGGGGGGGCGCCATTCGAAACGGGGGGGTCTGAGTGAAAAAAAAGTCTGGTATTTTTTGTAGCCCCGTGTCAGGAGAGTCTGTTTAAACAGGTATGGGCTTATTCTGCTGAAAAACCAGGGACTAGTTTGTTGACACACAAGGCAGGTCCAGATAGACTCCCACATAAAAGTCAAAGTCACGGCCACATCTTAGAAAATATGACATGACTATAATGTATTTTTTGGTTTCCAAAAGTGTCTAGAACATGCTGGCATCATTGTATTAAAAAGATACAAAAGTGCAGTTTTCAAGGTATGGCTAGGGGGCGCTATCCTGGGAGCAGGCTACACATTAATGGCTTCATTCTGTTCAGTTTCAGGTGGCGCATTAGTGACATGAATATGAGCTCTGTGGGCTTATGCCTGTGAGCGTGAGCTTTCTTGGAAACAACGCGAAATCTACGCGTTTTTTTACGCGGCGTTACGCGGAGACGGTGAAACTTTTTTGAGAAACGCTGGGCAAATATTGAATTTCAATATGTCTAGACGCGCTGTGCCAAATGTGAGCTAAATCCGACGAAAAACCAGGGACTAGTTCGTCAAAACGTAAAATGAGTTTAGACGATGTCCGGGTTTGAAGCCAAGATGGCCGCCTCCCTGTGCGAGTGGGCGTGGCGCTCCAAGTGAGTTTTGGGCTTGTCCTGATGTCCCCTCTCACTGTGGCGAGTGATTCGGGCGTACGCCCAAAAACGCCCCGATTTTTTTGAATTGGGGTCCGCTTCCAGAGGGCGCTGTGGAGCCATTTTGTTGTGGGCGTGTCCCATTCGTCCAATTTCATAAATTTTTTCGCCGCCCCATTGCCTCCGCCAATTTTGGGGAGCTTTCACCCACGTTTAGCGGGTCAAAAACGCGATCCTTTCCGGAGAAAAAAAAAAAAAATAATAATAATAATAATAATAATAATAAGAAACCACCCAAAAACAATAGTCCCTTGCCAGGACTGCGTCCGGCTCGGGCCTAAATATTAGGAGAACGGAGCGAGATAGAGGCATGGTGTAATATATTTTTTTGTTTGTTATGATGAGTAGAAGACATCTGGAAAGTTTCGTGGAAATCGGACAAAATAAATTTTTCAGGGTATAGGCAGGGGGCGCTATAGTGATGAGCACCGTGAAGTAATTGATCTCTATGGAATCAGACCGTAAGTGGCCTTCTGTCAGCCAAGTATGATCCAGACTGGATAGAGCGCGTGCCTGCGAGGTGGTGTCAAATTTACATCACAAAACGTGTTTTTGGGGGGGCGCCATTCGAAACGGGGGGGTCTGAGTGAAAAAAAAGTCTGGTATTTTTTGTAGCCCCGTGTCAGGAGAGTCTGTTTAAACAGGTATGGGCTTATTCTGCTGAAAAACCAGGGACTAGTTTGTTGACACACAAGGCAGGTCCAGATAGACTCCCACATAAAAGTCAAAGTCACGGCCACATCTTAGAAAATATGACATGACTATAATGTATTTTTTGGTTTCCAAAAGTGTCTAGAACATGCTGGCATCATTGTATTAAAAAGATACAAAAGTGCAGTTTTCAAGGTATGGCTAGGGGGCGCTATCCTGGGAGCAGGCTACACATTAATGGCTTCATTCTGTTCAGTTTCAGGTGGCGCATTAGTGACATGAATATGAGCTCTGTGGGCTTATGCCTGTGAGCGTGAGCTTTCTTGGAAACAACGCGAAATCTACGCGTTTTTTTACGCGGCGTTACGCGGAGACGGTGAAACTTTTTTGAGAAACGCTGGGCAAATATTGAATTTCAATATGTCTAGACGCGCTGTGCCAAATGTGAGCTAAATCCGACGAAAAACCAGGGACTAGTTCGTCAAAACGTAAAATGAGTTTAGACGATGTCCGGGTTTGAAGCCAAGATGGCCGCCTCCCTGTGCGAGTGGGCGTGGCGCTCCAAGTGAGTTTTGGGCTTGTCCTGATGTCCCCTCTCACTGTGGCGAGTGATTCGGGCGTACGCCCAAAAACGCCCCGATTTTTTTGAATTGGGGTCCGCTTCCAGAGGGCGCTGTGGAGCCATTTTGTTGTGGGCGTGTCCCATTCGTCCAATTTCATAAATTTTTTCGCCGCCCCATTGCCTCCGCCAATTTTGGGGAGCTTTCACCCACGTTTAGCGGGTCAAAAACGCGATCCTTTCCGGAGAAAAAAAAAAATAATAATAATAATAATAATAATAATAATAAGAAACCACCCAAAAACAATAGTCCCTTGCCAGGACTGCGTCCGGCTCGGGCCTAAATATTAGGAGAACGGAGCGAGATAGAGGCATGGTGTAATATATTTTTTTGTTTGTTATGATGAGTAGAAGACATCTGGAAAGTTTCGTGGAAATCGGACAAAATAAATTTTTCAGGGTA
Organism: Gobius niger; assembly: GCF_951799975.1. Taxonomy (NCBI): domain Eukaryota; kingdom Metazoa; phylum Chordata; class Actinopteri; order Gobiiformes; family Gobiidae; genus Gobius; species Gobius niger. Next base: position 24,021,526 of record NC_136862.1, on the reverse strand, counting down.
TAGGCAGGGGGCGCTATAGTGATGAGCACCGTGAAGTAATTGATCTCTATGGAATCAGACCGTAAGTGGCCTTCTGTCAGCCAAGTATGATCCAGACTGGATAGAGCGCGTGCCTGCGAGGTGGTGTCAAATTTACATCACAAAACGTGTTTTTGGGGGGGCGCCATTCGAAACGGGGGGGTCTGAGTGAAAAAAAAGTCTGGTATTTTTTGTAGCCCCGTGTCAGGAGAGTCTGTTTAAACAGGTATGGGCTTATTCTGCTGAAAAACCAGGGACTAGTTTGTTGACACACAAGGCAGGTCCAGATAGACTCCCACATAAAAGTCAAAGTCACGGCCACATCTTAGAAAATATGACATGACTATAATGTATTTTTTGGTTTCCAAAAGTGTCTAGAACATGCTGGCATCATTGTATTAAAAAGATACAAAAGTGCAGTTTTCAAGGTATGGCTAGGGGGCGCTATCCTGGGAGCAGGCTACACATTAATGGCTTCATTCTGTTCAGTTTCAGGTGGCGCATTAGTGACATGAATATGAGCTCTGTGGGCTTATGCCTGTGAGCGTGAGCTTTCTTGGAAACAACGCGAAATCTACGCGTTTTTTTACGCGGCGTTACGCGGAGACGGTGAAACTTTTTTGAGAAACGCTGGGCAAATATTGAATTTCAATATGTCTAGACGCGCTGTGCCAAATGTGAGCTAAATCCGACGAAAAACCAGGGACTAGTTCGTCAAAACGTAAAATGAGTTTAGACGATGTCCGGGTTTGAAGCCAAGATGGCCGCCTCCCTGTGCGAGTGGGCGTGGCGCTCCAAGTGAGTTTTGGGCTTGTCCTGATGTCCCCTCTCACTGTGGCGAGTGATTCGGGCGTACGCCCAAAAACGCCCCGATTTTTTTGAATTGGGGTCCGCTTCCAGAGGGCGCTGTGGAGCCATTTTGTTGTGGGCGTGTCCCATTCGTCCAATTTCATAAATTTTTTCGCCGCCCCATTGCCTCCGCCAATTTTGGGGAGCTTTCACCCACGTTTAGCGGGTCAAAAACGCGATCCTTTCCGGAGAAAAAAAAAAATAATAATAATAATAATAATAATAATAATAAGAAACCACCCAAAAACAATAGTCCCTTGCCAGGACTGCGTCCGGCTCGGGCCTAAATATTAGGAGAACGGAGCGAGATAGAGGCATGGTGTAATATATTTTTTTGTTTGTTATGATGAGTAGAAGACATCTGGAAAGTTTCGTGGAAATCGGACAAAATAAATTTTTCAGGGTATAGGCAGGGGGCGCTATAGTGATGAGCACCGTGAAGTAATTGATCTCTATGGAATCAGACCGTAAGTGGCCTTCTGTCAGCCAAGTATGATCCAGACTGGATAGAGCGCGTGCCTGCGAGGTGGTGTCAAATTTACATCACAAAACGTGTTTTTGGGGGGGCGCCATTCGAAACGGGGGGGTCTGAGTGAAAAAAAAGTCTGGTATTTTTTGTAGCCCCGTGTCAGGAGAGTCTGTTTAAACAGGTATGGGCTTATTCTGCTGAAAAACCAGGGACTAGTTTGTTGACACACAAGGCAGGTCCAGATAGACTCCCACATAAAAGTCAAAGTCACGGCCACATCTTAGAAAATATGACATGACTATAATGTATTTTTTGGTTTCCAAAAGTGTCTAGAACATGCTGGCATCATTGTATTAAAAAGATACAAAAGTGCAGTTTTCAAGGTATGGCTAGGGGGCGCTATCCTGGGAGCAGGCTACACATTAATGGCTTCATTCTGTTCAGTTTCAGGTGGCGCATTAGTGACATGAATATGAGCTCTGTGGGCTTATGCCTGTGAGCGTGAGCTTTCTTGGAAACAACGCGAAATCTACGCGTTTTTTTACGCGGCGTTACGCGGAGACGGTGAAACTTTTTTGAGAAACGCTGGGCAAATATTGAATTTCAATATGTCTAGACGCGCTGTGCCAAATGTGAGCTAAATCCGACGAAAAACCAGGGACTAGTTCGTCAAAACGTAAAATGAGTTTAGACGATGTCCGGGTTTGAAGCCAAGATGGCCGCCTCCCTGTGCGAGTGGGCGTGGCGCTCCAAGTGAGTTTTGGGCTTGTCCTGATGTCCCCTCTCACTGTGGCGAGTGATTCGGGCGTACGCCCAAAAACGCCCCGATTTTTTTGAATTGGGGTCCGCTTCCAGAGGGCGCTGTGGAGCCATTTTGTTGTGGGCGTGTCCCATTCGTCCAATTTCATAAATTTTTTCGCCGCCCCATTGCCTCCGCCAATTTTGGGGAGCTTTCACCCACGTTTAGCGGGTCAAAAACGCGATCCTTTCCGGAGAAAAAAAAAAATAATAATAATAATAATAATTAAAGCCGCAAGCGGCGATGAAGGCCCTCGCCCTTGGGGACTCGTCCCTTGCAACCGCCCCCGCTCACTCTCGTCCCTTGCGGCCACCTCCGCTCGCTCTCGTTCCTTGCGGCCACCTCCGCTCGTTGTCATCCCTTGCTACCACCTTTGCTCACTCTCACGCCTTACGACCACCTCTGTTTGCTGTGGTCCCTTGCGATCAATCCTCATCACACTGATTTAAGTTGTATTACAGTGCATTTTATGCGAAAGTCCCTTAAAGTTGCATTATAGTTCATTTTATGCAAAGTCCCTTAAATTTGCATTACAGTGCATTTTATGCGAAAGTCCCTTAAAGTTGCATTACAGTGCATTTTATGTGAAAGTCCCTTTAAGTTGCATTACAGTACATTATATGCAAAAGTCCCTTTAAGTTGCATTACAGTTTATTATATGCGAAAGTCCCTTTAAGTTGCATTACAGTTCATTTTATGCGAAAGTCCCTTTAAGTTGCATTACAGTTTATTATATGCGAAAGTCCCTTTAAGTTGCATTACAGTTCATTTTATGCGAAAGTCCCTTTAAGTTGCATTACAGTACATTATATGCGAAAGTCCCTTTAAGTTGCATTACAGTTCATTATATGCGAAAGTCCCTTTAAGTTGCATTACAGTTCATTTTATGCGAAAGTCCCTTTAAGTTGCATGACAGTGCTTTATATGCGAATGTCCCTATTAAGTTGCATTACAGTTTATTATATGCGAAAGTCCCTTTAAGTTGCATTACAGTTCATTTTATGCGAAAGTCCCTTTAAGTTGCATGACAGTGCTTTATATGCGAATGTCCCTATTAAGTTGCATTACAGTTTATTATATGCGAAAGTCCCTTTAAGTTGCATTACAGTGCATTTTATGCGAAAGTCACTTTAAGTTGTATTACAGTGCATTTTATGCAAAAGTGCCTTTAAGTTGCATTACTGTGCATTATATGCGAAAGTCTCTTTAATTGCATTATAGTGCTATTGTGAAAATCCCTATGTAGTGGCATAATTGTGTTGTAATTGCAAAAATCCCTATTTTGTTGCAGAAACTGTACAAACATGTTGATATTGCAGAAACTCTTAACACTGTATAAACTGTTAAAATCACTGACAGACTTCACTGTATCAGAGGTTCTATTAAAATGCCGACAAAAAAAGAGAAAGGATTAGAGAAGTGTCACAGCCATGTTTGAACTGGCAACCTCCTACACCAAAGACAAGCACACTATCACTGAGCTGTACCTCCATGGTAGTTAGACCCCGATGTGGGCTACTTTTGTCTAAATTATTGAGCAGAAGTTAGTTCCCAGCACACCACTGGAGGAGAGAGGTAATTTCAGGTCATGCATCCCACCCATACATTGGGGTGGGACCATAGGTGCGGTTAAAAAAAAAAAAAAAGAGCTAAGGTCAAAATTGATCCATTAATGTCATGATTGGCAAGCCAATGTACAAGCAGTAACACTACACAGGCACAACCAATCTCATGAAATGCCTGTATTCATGTGTTTTAGGCTGTGACAATGTGTGCAGTTGCCCATGTAAAAGGTGAAAACAATATAAAAGTGTCATGGCTGTGTTTGGACTAGCTACCTCCTTCACTTGAAACATGGGCCTGATGATGGCTTGGTTTCTCAAAATTCCCAGGCTGGAATTTGGTCGCAGCAACACACTGGAGGAGAGGTTATTTCCCTGTTTTTAGTGAGTTCTTCCTGGAAGGTGCTGAGTCCAAAAGAAAAAGGAAATAAAAGAGTGAACATTGGGATTGGATCCAGCAACCTCCTGTACACTAGTTCAGCTCTCTACCGATGGAGCTACTCCAGCTGAGTGAATAAAACAGCAGATTGGAAATTAATGTCATGAGAGATCATGCACTTGTGTGTTTGCAGGAAACAGATTCACAGTTTAGATCCCCCCCCCACCTTCCCCAGTGTCCCCCATTTCTTTCTCTTTAGTGACGCATGTTTTGAAGCGTTTTTCATGAGGGTGGGACCATATTTGCGGTAAAAAAAAAAAAAAAAAAGGTAAAGTCAGAATTGATCCAACAACCTAATGGTTGGGAATCCAACGCTCAAGCTATGATGCCACACAGGCACAGAAACTTCTGCAAAATGTCCCTTACTCATGTGTTATAGGCTGCGACAATGTGTGCAGCATCCCATGTGAAAGGTGAAGGCAATATGAAAGTGTCAAGGTTGTGTTTGGACTAGCAACTTCCTTCACTTGAGACGCCCATGCTATCACTGAGCTGTAATTCCATGCAAACATGGGCCTGATGACTGCTTGGGTACTCCAAATTCACAGGCTGAAATTTGATCCCGGCAACACACTGGAGGGGTAATTTTCCTGTTTCTAATGAGTTTGGAACCATCGGCGACGATTCATGTTTTTACCAGAAAGTGCGGAGTCCCAAAAAAAAAAAAAATGAAAAAGAGTCATGGTGGGGATTTGATCCAGCAACCTCCTGTACACTAACCCAGCACTCTACCAATGGAGCTGCTCAGGCTGAGTGTTTACAGCAGGGAATTTGACATTAATATCATGAAATACCCCGCACTTGTGTATTTGCAGGAAATGGATTTACAGTATAGAAAATAATATATTCTATCATTATGTAATCAGGGTAAATTCCTGGCTGGCCAAAGAAACGTTGAGAGAGGGTTTCAGCCCTGCAGCACCCTCGATATTGAAGCAATATTTTGGAAAGACCCATATAGTACGAGGAGCACACAGAGAGACGGACAGGAAACAGACGAATTAAACTTCCTGTGATTGTACTGTTGAGAAATACGTGAATTTGGAGGCAAAAACGTCCAAATTAAAGCTTCTGTCTGTGACAGAGGGGTAGTATAAGTACCTACGAGTCCAAAAGTGTGGCTTTTGTGAAGAAAGGGAGAAATCTGGAAAATTGGCGAATTTCAGGAGACAGAGGCCTCTGACAGAGGCCAGTATGCAGCTAGGCTAAGACCTCTGGCTATTTTCACGGAGGATGGGCGGGCCACTTACAAGCCACTTAAAAGCCACTTTCAAGCCAAGATGGCCGCCTCCCTGTGCGAGTGGGCGTGGCGCTCCAAGTGAGTTTTGGGCTTGTCCTGATGTCCCCTCTCACTGTGGCGAGTGATTCGGGCCTACGCCCAAAAACGCCCCAATTTTTTTGAATTGGGGTCCGCTTCCAGAGGGCGCTGTGGAGCCATTTTGTTGTGGGCGTGTCCCATTCGTCCAATATCATAAATTTTTTCGCTGCCCCATTGCCTCCGCCAATTTTGGGGAGCTTTCACCCACGTTTAGCGGGTCAAAAACGCGATCCTTTCCGGAGAAAAAAAATAATAATAATAATAATAATAAGAAACCACCCAAAAACAATAGTCCCTTGCCAGGACTGCGTCCGGCTCGGGCCTAAATATTAGGAGAACGGAGCGAGATAGAGGCATGGTGTAATATATTTTTTTGTTTGTTATGATGAGTAGAACACATCTGGAAAGTTTGGTGGAAATCGGACAAAATAATTTTTTCAAGGTATAGGCAGGGGGCGCTATAGTGATGTGCACCGTGAAGTAATTGATCTCTATGGAATCAGACCGTAAGTGGCCTTCTGTCAGCCAAGTAGGATCCAGACTGGATAGAGCGCGTGCCTGCGAGATGGTGTCACATTTACATGACAAAACGTGTTTTTGGGGGGGCGCCATTCGAAACGGGGGGGTCTGAGTGAAAAAAAAGTCAGGTATTTTTTGTAGCCCCGTGTCAGGAGAGTCTGTTTAAACAGGTATGGGCTTATTCTGCTGAAAAACCAGGGACTAGTTTGTTGACACACAAGGCAGGTCCAGATAGACTCCCACATAAAAGTCAAATTCACGCCCACATCTTAGAAAATATGACATGACTATATTGTATTTTTTGGTTTGCAAAAGTGTCTAGAACATACTGGCATCATTGTATTAAAAATATTCAAAAGTGCAGTTTTCAAGGTATGGCTAGGGGGCGCTATACTTGGAGCAGGCTACACATTAATGGCTTCATTCTGTTCAGTTTCAGGTGGCGCATTAGTGACATGAATATGAGCTCTGTGGGCTTATGCCTGTGAGCGTGAGCTTTCGTGGAAACAACGCGGAATCTACGTGTTTTTTGCCGCGTCGTTACGAGAAGACGGTGAAACTTTTTTGAGAAACGCTGGGCAAATATTGAATTTCAATATGTCTAGACGCGCTGTGCCAAATGTGAGCTAAATCCGACAAAAAACCAGGGACTAGTTCGTTAAAACGTAAAATGAGTTTAGACGAGGTCCGGGTTTGAAGCCAAGATGGCCGCCTCCCTGTGCGAGTGGGCGTGGCGCTCCAAGTGAGTTTTGGGCTTGTCCTGATGTCCCCTCTCACTGTGGCGAGTGATTCGGGCCTACGCCCAAAAACGCCCCAATTTTTTTGAATTGGGGTCCGCTTCCAGAGGGCGCTGTGGAGCCATTTTGTTGTGGGCGTGTCCCATTCGTCCAATATCATAAATTTTTTCGCTGCCCCATTGCCTCCGCCAATTTTGGGGAGCTTTCACCCACGTTTAGCGGGTCAAAAACGCGATCCTTTCCGGAGAAAAAAAATAATAATAATAATAATAATAAGAAACCACCCAAAAACAATAGTCCCTTGCCAGGACTGCGTCCGGCTCGGGCCTAAATATTAGGAGAACGGAGCGAGATAGAGGCATGGTGTAATATATTTTTTTGTTTGTTATGATGAGTAGAACACATCTGGAAAGTTTGGTGGAAATCGGACAAAATAATTTTTTCAAGGTATAGGCAGGGGGCGCTATAGTGATGTGCACCGTGAAGTAATTGATCTCTATGGAATCAGACCGTAAGTGGCCTTCTGTCAGCCAAGTAGGATCCAGACTGGATAGAGCGCGTGCCTGCGAGATGGTGTCACATTTACATGACAAAACGTGTTTTTGGGGGGGCGCCATTCGAAACGGGGGGGTCTGAGTGAAAAAAAAGTCAGGTATTTTTTGTAGCCCCGTGTCAGGAGAGTCTGTTTAAACAGGTATGGGCTTATTCTGCTGAAAAACCAGGGACTAGTTTGTTGACACACAAGGCAGGTCCAGATAGACTCCCACATAAAAGTCAAATTCACGCCCACATCTTAGAAAATATGACATGACTATATTGTATTTTTTGGTTTGCAAAAGTGTCTAGAACATACTGGCATCATTGTATTAAAAATATTCAAAAGTGCAGTTTTCAAGGTATGGCTAGGGGGCGCTATACTTGGAGCAGGCTACACATTAATGGCTTCATTCTGTTCAGTTTCAGGTGGCGCATTAGTGACATGAATATGAGCTCTGTGGGCTTATGCCTGTGAGCGTGAGCTTTCGTGGAAACAACGCGGAATCTACGTGTTTTTTGCCGCGTCGTTACGAGAAGACGGTGAAACTTTTTTGAGAAACGCTGGGCAAATATTGAATTTCAATATGTCTAGACGCGCTGTGCCAAATGTGAGCTAAATCCGACAAAAAACCAGGGACTAGTTCGTTAAAACGTAAAATGAGTTTAGACGAGGTCCGGGTTTGAAGCCAAGATGGCCGCCTCCCTGTGCGAGTGGGCGTGGCGCTCCAAGTGAGTTTTGGGCTTGTCCTGATGTCCCCTCTCACTGTGGCGAGTGATTCGGGCCTACGCCCAAAAACGCCCCAATTTTTTTGAATTGGGGTCCGCTTCCAGAGGGCGCTGTGGAGCCATTTTGTTGTGGGCGTGTCCCATTCGTCCAATATCATAAATTTTTTCGCTGCCCCATTGCCTCCGCCAATTTTGGGGAGCTTTCACCCACGTTTAGCGGGTCAAAAACGCGATCCTTTCCGGAGAAAAAAAATAATAATAATAATAATAATAAGAAACCACCCAAAAACAATAGTCCCTTGCCAGGACTGCGTCCGGCTCGGGCCTAAATATTAGGAGAACGGAGCGAGATAGAGGCATGGTGTAATATATTTTTTTGTTTGTTATGATGAGTAGAACACATCTGGAAAGTTTGGTGGAAATCGGACAAAATAATTTTTTCAAGGTATAGGCAGGGGGCGCTATAGTGATGTGCACCGTGAAGTAATTGATCTCTATGGAATCAGACCGTAAGTGGCCTTCTGTCAGCCAAGTAGGATCCAGACTGGATAGAGCGCGTGCCTGCGAGATGGTGTCACATTTACATGACAAAACGTGTTTTTGGGGGGGCGCCATTCGAAACGGGGGGGTCTGAGTGAAAAAAAAGTCAGGTATTTTTTGTAGCCCCGTGTCAGGAGAGTCTGTTTAAACAGGTATGGGCTTATTCTGCTGAAAAACCAGGGACTAGTTTGTTGACACACAAGGCAGGTCCAGATAGACTCCCACATAAAAGTCAAATTCACGCCCACATCTTAGAAAATATGACATGACTATATTGTATTTTTTGGTTTGCAAAAGTGTCTAGAACATACTGGCATCATTGTATTAAAAATATTCAAAAGTGCAGTTTTCAAGGTATGGCTAGGGGGCGCTATACTTGGAGCAGGCTACACATTAATGGCTTCATTCTGTTCAGTTTCAGGTGGCGCATTAGTGACATGAATATGAGCTCTGTGGGCTTATGCCTGTGAGCGTGAGCTTTCGTGGAAACAACGCGGAATCTACGTGTTTTTTGCCGCGTCGTTACGAGAAGACGGTGAAACTTTTTTGAGAAACGCTGGGCAAATATTGAATTTCAATATGTCTAGACGCGCTGTGCCAAATGTGAGCTAAATCCGACAAAAAACCAGGGACTAGTTCGTTAAAACGTAAAATGAGTTTAGACGAGGTCCGGGTTTGAAGCCAAGATGGCCGCCTCCCTGTGCGAGTGGGCGTGGCGCTCCAAGTGAGTTTTGGGCTTGTCCTGATGTCCCCTCTCACTGTGGCGAGTGATTCGGGCCTACGCCCAAAAACGCCCCAATTTTTTTGAATTGGGGTCCGCTTCCAGAGGGCGCTGTGGAGCCATTTTGTTGTGGGCGTGTCCCATTCGTCCAATATCATAAATTTTTTCGCTGCCCCATTGCCTCCGCCAATTTTGGGGAGCTTTCACCCACGTTTAGCGGGTCAAAAACGCGATCCTTTCCGGAGAAAAAAAATAATAATAATAATAATAATAAGAAACCACCCAAAAACAATAGTCCCTTGCCAGGACTGCGTCCGGCTCGGGCCTAAATATTAGGAGAACGGAGCGAGATAGAGGCATGGTGTAATATATTTTTTTGTTTGTTATGATGAGTAGAACACATCTGGAAAGTTTGGTGGAAATCGGACAAAATAATTTTTTCAAGGTATAGGCAGGGGGCGCTATAGTGATGTGCACCGTGAAGTAATTGATCTCTATGGAATCAGACCGTAAGTGGCCTTCTGTCAGCCAAGTAGGATCCAGACTGGATAGAGCGCGTGCCTGCGAGATGGTGTCACATTTACATGACAAAACGTGTTTTTGGGGGGGCGCCATTCGAAACGGGGGGGTCTGAGTGAAAAAAAAGTCAGGTATTTTTTGTAGCCCCGTGTCAGGAGAGTCTGTTTAAACAGGTATGGGCTTATTCTGCTGAAAAACCAGGGACTAGTTTGTTGACACACAAGGCAGGTCCAGATAGACTCCCACATAAAAGTCAAATTCACGCCCACATCTTAGAAAATATGACATGACTATATTGTATTTTTTGGTTTGCAAAAGTGTCTAGAACATACTGGCATCATTGTATTAAAAATATTCAAAAGTGCAGTTTTCAAGGTATGGCTAGGGGGCGCTATACTTGGAGCAGGCTACACATTAATGGCTTCATTCTGTTCAGTTTCAGGTGGCGCATTAGTGACATGAATATGAGCTCTGTGGGCTTATGCCTGTGAGCGTGAGCTTTCGTGGAAACAACGCGGAATCTACGTGTTTTTTGCCGCGTCGTTACGAGAAGACGGTGAAACTTTTTTGAGAAACGCTGGGCAAATATTGAATTTCAATATGTCTAGACGCGCTGTGCCAAATGTGAGCTAAATCCGACAAAAAACCAGGGACTAGTTCGTTAAAACGTAAAATGAGTTTAGACGAGGTCCGGGTTTGAAGCCAAGATGGCCGCCTCCCTGTGCGAGTGGGCGTGGCGCTCCAAGTGAGTTTTGGGCTTGTCCTGATGTCCCCTCTCACTGTGGCGAGTGATTCGGGCCTACGCCCAAAAACGCCCCAATTTTTTTGAATTGGGGTCCGCTTCCAGAGGGCGCTGTGGAGCCATTTTGTTGTGGGCGTGTCCCATTCGTCCAATATCATAAATTTTTTCGCTGCCCCATTGCCTCCGCCAATTTTGGGGAGCTTTCACCCACGTTTAGCGGGTCAAAAACGCGATCCTTTCCGGAGAAAAAAAATAATAATAATAATAATAATAAGAAACCACCCAAAAACAATAGTCCCTTGCCAGGACTGCGTCCGGCTCGGGCCTAAATATTAGGAGAACGGAGCGAGATAGAGGCATGGTGTAATATATTTTTTTGTTTGTTATGATGAGTAGAACACATCTGGAAAGTTTGGTGGAAATCGGACAAAATAATTTTTTCAAGGTATAGGCAGGGGGCGCTATAGTGATGTGCACCGTGAAGTAATTGATCTCTATGGAATCAGACCGTAAGTGGCCTTCTGTCAGCCAAGTAGGATCCAGACTGGATAGAGCGCGTGCCTGCGAGATGGTGTCACATTTACATGACAAAACGTGTTTTTGGGGGGGCGCCATTCGAAACGGGGGGGTCTGAGTGAAAAAAAAGTCAGGTATTTTTTGTAGCCCCGTGTCAGGAGAGTCTGTTTAAACAGGTATGGGCTTATTCTGCTGAAAAACCAGGGACTAGTTTGTTGACACACAAGGCAGGTCCAGATAGACTCCCACATAAAAGTCAAATTCACGCCCACATCTTAGAAAATATGACATGACTATATTGTATTTTTTGGTTTGCAAAAGTGTCTAGAACATACTGGCATCATTGTATTAAAAATATTCAAAAGTGCAGTTTTCAAGGTATGGCTAGGGGGCGCTATACTTGGAGCAGGCTACACATTAATGGCTTCATTCTGTTCAGTTTCAGGTGGCGCATTAGTGACATGAATATGAGCTCTGTGGGCTTATGCCTGTGAGCGTGAGCTTTCGTGGAAACAACGCGGAATCTACGTGTTTTTTGCCGCGTCGTTACGAGAAGACGGTGAAACTTTTTTGAGAAACGCTGGGCAAATATTGAATTTCAATATGTCTAGACGCGCTGTGCCAAATGTGAGCTAAATCCGACAAAAAACCAGGGACTAGTTCGTTAAAACGTAAAATGAGTTTAGACGAGGTCCGGGTTTGAAGCCAAGATGGCCGCCTCCCTGTGCGAGTGGGCGTGGCGCTCCAAGTGAGTTTTGGGCTTGTCCTGATGTCCCCTCTCACTGTGGCGAGTGATTCGGGCCTACGCCCAAAAACGCCCCAATTTTTTTGAATTGGGGTCCGCTTCCAGAGGGCGCTGTGGAGCCATTTTGTTGTGGGCGTGTCCCATTCGTCCAATATCATAAATTTTTTCGCTGCCCCATTGCCTCCGCCAATTTTGGGGAGCTTTCACCCACGTTTAGCGGGTCAAAAACGCGATCCTTTCCGGAGAAAAAAAATAATAATAATAATAATAATAAGAAACCACCCAAAAACAATAGTCCCTTGCCAGGACTGCGTCCGGCTCGGGCCTAAATATTAGGAGAACGGAGCGAGATAGAGGCATGGTGTAATATATTTTTTTGTTTGTTATGATGAGTAGAACACATCTGGAAAGTTTGGTGGAAATCGGACAAAATAATTTTTTCAAGGTATAGGCAGGGGGCGCTATAGTGATGTGCACCGTGAAGTAATTGATCTCTATGGAATCAGACCGTAAGTGGCCTTCTGTCAGCCAAGTAGGATCCAGACTGGATAGAGCGCGTGCCTGCGAGATGGTGTCACATTTACATGACAAAACGTGTTTTTGGGGGGGCGCCATTCGAAACGGGGGGGTCTGAGTGAAAAAAAAGTCAGGTATTTTTTGTAGCCCCGTGTCAGGAGAGTCTGTTTAAACAGGTATGGGCTTATTCTGCTGAAAAACCAGGGACTAGTTTGTTGACACACAAGGCAGGTCCAGATAGACTCCCACATAAAAGTCAAATTCACGCCCACATCTTAGAAAATATGACATGACTATATTGTATTTTTTGGTTTGCAAAAGTGTCTAGAACATACTGGCATCATTGTATTAAAAATATTCAAAAGTGCAGTTTTCAAGGTATGGCTAGGGGGCGCTATACTTGGAGCAGGCTACACATTAATGGCTTCATTCTGTTCAGTTTCAGGTGGCGCATTAGTGACATGAATATGAGCTCTGTGGGCTTATGCCTGTGAGCGTGAGCTTTCGTGGAAACAACGCGGAATCTACGTGTTTTTTGCCGCGTCGTTACGAGAAGACGGTGAAACTTTTTTGAGAAACGCTGGGCAAATATTGAATTTCAATATGTCTAGACGCGCTGTGCCAAATGTGAGCTAAATCCGACAAAAAACCAGGGACTAGTTCGTTAAAACGTAAAATGAGTTTAGACGAGGTCCGGGTTTGAAGCCAAGATGGCCGCCTCCCTGTGCGAGTGGGCGTGGCGCTCCAAGTGAGTTTTGGGCTTGTCCTGATGTCCCCTCTCACTGTGGCGAGTGATTCGGGCCTACGCCCAAAAACGCCCCAATTTTTTTGAATTGGGGTCCGCTTCCAGAGGGCGCTGTGGAGCCATTTTGTTGTGGGCGTGTCCCATTCGTCCAATATCATAAATTTTTTCGCTGCCCCATTGCCTCCGCCAATTTTGGGGAGCTTTCACCCACGTTTAGCGGGTCAAAAACGCGATCCTTTCCGGAGAAAAAAAATAATAATAATAATAATAATAAGAAACCACCCAAAAACAATAGTCCCTTGCCAGGACTGCGTCCGGCTCGGGCCTAAATATTAGGAGAACGGAGCGAGATAGAGGCATGGTGTAATATATTTTTTTGTTTGTTATGATGAGTAGAACACATCTGGAAAGTTTGGTGGAAATCGGACAAAATAATTTTTTCAAGGTATAGGCAGGGGGCGCTATAGTGATGTGCACCGTGAAGTAATTGATCTCTATGGAATCAGACCGTAAGTGGCCTTCTGTCAGCCAAGTAGGATCCAGACTGGATAGAGCGCGTGCCTGCGAGATGGTGTCACATTTACATGACAAAACGTGTTTTTGGGGGGGCGCCATTCGAAACGGGGGGGTCTGAGTGAAAAAAAAGTCAGGTATTTTTTGTAGCCCCGTGTCAGGAGAGTCTGTTTAAACAGGTATGGGCTTATTCTGCTGAAAAACCAGGGACTAGTTTGTTGACACACAAGGCAGGTCCAGATAGACTCCCACATAAAAGTCAAATTCACGCCCACATCTTAGAAAATATGACATGACTATATTGTATTTTTTGGTTTGCAAAAGTGTCTAGAACATACTGGCATCATTGTATTAAAAATATTCAAAAGTGCAGTTTTCAAGGTATGGCTAGGGGGCGCTATACTTGGAGCAGGCTACACATTAATGGCTTCATTCTGTTCAGTTTCAGGTGGCGCATTAGTGACATGAATATGAGCTCTGTGGGCTTATGCCTGTGAGCGTGAGCTTTCGTGGAAACAACGCGGAATCTACGTGTTTTTTGCCGCGTCGTTACGAGAAGACGGTGAAACTTTTTTGAGAAACGCTGGGCAAATATTGAATTTCAATATGTCTAGACGCGCTGTGCCAAATGTGAGCTAAATCCGACAAAAAACCAGGGACTAGTTCGTTAAAACGTAAAATGAGTTTAGACGAGGTCCGGGTTTGAAGCCAAGATGGCCGCCTCCCTGTGCGAGTGGGCGTGGCGCTCCAAGTGAGTTTTGGGCTTGTCCTGATGTCCCCTCTCACTGTGGCGAGTGATTCGGGCCTACGCCCAAAAACGCCCCAATTTTTTTGAATTGGGGTCCGCTTCCAGAGGGCGCTGTGGAGCCATTTTGTTGTGGGCGTGTCCCATTCGTCCAATATCATAAATTTTTTCGCTGCCCCATTGCCTCCGCCAATTTTGGGGAGCTTTCACCCACGTTTAGCGGGTCAAAAACGCGATCCTTTCCGGAGAAAAAAAATAATAATAATAATAATAATAAGAAACCACCCAAAAACAATAGTCCCTTGCCAGGACTGCGTCCGGCTCGGGCCTAAATATTAGGAGAACGGAGCGAGATAGAGGCATGGTGTAATATATTTTTTTGTTTGTTATGATGAGTAGAACACATCTGGAAAGTTTGGTGGAAATCGGACAAAATAATTTTTTCAAGGTATAGGCAGGGGGCGCTATAGTGATGTGCACCGTGAAGTAATTGATCTCTATGGAATCAGACCGTAAGTGGCCTTCTGTCAGCCAAGTAGGATCCAGACTGGATAGAGCGCGTGCCTGCGAGATGGTGTCACATTTACATGACAAAACGTGTTTTTGGGGGGGCGCCATTCGAAACGGGGGGGTCTGAGTGAAAAAAAAGTCAGGTATTTTTTGTAGCCCCGTGTCAGGAGAGTCTGTTTAAACAGGTATGGGCTTATTCTGCTGAAAAACCAGGGACTAGTTTGTTGACACACAAGGCAGGTCCAGATAGACTCCCACATAAAAGTCAAATTCACGCCCACATCTTAGAAAATATGACATGACTATATTGTATTTTTTGGTTTGCAAAAGTGTCTAGAACATACTGGCATCATTGTATTAAAAATATTCAAAAGTGCAGTTTTCAAGGTATGGCTAGGGGGCGCTATACTTGGAGCAGGCTACACATTAATGGCTTCATTCTGTTCAGTTTCAGGTGGCGCATTAGTGACATGAATATGAGCTCTGTGGGCTTATGCCTGTGAGCGTGAGCTTTCGTGGAAACAACGCGGAATCTACGTGTTTTTTGCCGCGTCGTTACGAGAAGACGGTGAAACTTTTTTGAGAAACGCTGGGCAAATATTGAATTTCAATATGTCTAGACGCGCTGTGCCAAATGTGAGCTAAATCCGACAAAAAACCAGGGACTAGTTCGTTAAAACGTAAAATGAGTTTAGACGAGGTCCGGGTTTGAAGCCAAGATGGCCGCCTCCCTGTGCGAGTGGGCGTGGCGCTCCAAGTGAGTTTTGGGCTTGTCCTGATGTCCCCTCTCACTGTGGCGAGTGATTCGGGCCTACGCCCAAAAACGCCCCAATTTTTTTGAATTGGGGTCCGCTTCCAGAGGGCGCTGTGGAGCCATTTTGTTGTGGGCGTGTCCCATTCGTCCAATATCATAAATTTTTTCGCTGCCCCATTGCCTCCGCCAATTTTGGGGAGCTTTCACCCACGTTTAGCGGGTCAAAAACGCGATCCTTTCCGGAGAAAAAAAATAATAATAATAATAATAATAAGAAACCACCCAAAAACAATAGTCCCTTGCCAGGACTGCGTCCGGCTCGGGCCTAAATATTAGGAGAACGGAGCGAGATAGAGGCATGGTGTAATATATTTTTTTGTTTGTTATGATGAGTAGAACACATCTGGAAAGTTTGGTGGAAATCGGACAAAATAATTTTTTCAAGGTATAGGCAGGGGGCGCTATAGTGATGTGCACCGTGAAGTAATTGATCTCTATGGAATCAGACCGTAAGTGGCCTTCTGTCAGCCAAGTAGGATCCAGACTGGATAGAGCGCGTGCCTGCGAGATGGTGTCACATTTACATGACAAAACGTGTTTTTGGGGGGGCGCCATTCGAAACGGGGGGGTCTGAGTGAAAAAAAAGTCAGGTATTTTTTGTAGCCCCGTGTCAGGAGAGTCTGTTTAAACAGGTATGGGCTTATTCTGCTGAAAAACCAGGGACTAGTTTGTTGACACACAAGGCAGGTCCAGATAGACTCCCACATAAAAGTCAAATTCACGCCCACATCTTAGAAAATATGACATGACTATATTGTATTTTTTGGTTTGCAAAAGTGTCTAGAACATACTGGCATCATTGTATTAAAAATATTCAAAAGTGCAGTTTTCAAGGTATGGCTAGGGGGCGCTATACTTGGAGCAGGCTACACATTAATGGCTTCATTCTGTTCAGTTTCAGGTGGCGCATTAGTGACATGAATATGAGCTCTGTGGGCTTATGCCTGTGAGCGTGAGCTTTCGTGGAAACAACGCGGAATCTACGTGTTTTTTGCCGCGTCGTTACGAGAAGACGGTGAAACTTTTTTGAGAAACGCTGGGCAAATATTGAATTTCAATATGTCTAGACGCGCTGTGCCAAATGTGAGCTAAATCCGACAAAAAACCAGGGACTAGTTCGTTAAAACGTAAAATGAGTTTAGACGAGGTCCGGGTTTGAAGCCAAGATGGCCGCCTCCCTGTGCGAGTGGGCGTGGCGCTCCAAGTGAGTTTTGGGCTTGTCCTGATGTCCCCTCTCACTGTGGCGAGTGATTCGGGCCTACGCCCAAAAACGCCCCAATTTTTTTGAATTGGGGTCCGCTTCCAGAGGGCGCTGTGGAGCCATTTTGTTGTGGGCGTGTCCCATTCGTCCAATATCATAAATTTTTTCGCTGCCCCATTGCCTCCGCCAATTTTGGGGAGCTTTCACCCACGTTTAGCGGGTCAAAAACGCGATCCTTTCCGGAGAAAAAAAATAATAATAATAATAATAATAAGAAACCACCCAAAAACAATAGTCCCTTGCCAGGACTGCGTCCGGCTCGGGCCTAAATATTAGGAGAACGGAGCGAGATAGAGGCATGGTGTAATATATTTTTTTGTTTGTTATGATGAGTAGAACACATCTGGAAAGTTTGGTGGAAATCGGACAAAATAATTTTTTCAAGGTATAGGCAGGGGGCGCTATAGTGATGTGCACCGTGAAGTAATTGATCTCTATGGAATCAGACCGTAAGTGGCCTTCTGTCAGCCAAGTAGGATCCAGACTGGATAGAGCGCGTGCCTGCGAGATGGTGTCACATTTACATGACAAAACGTGTTTTTGGGGGGGCGCCATTCGAAACGGGGGGGTCTGAGTGAAAAAAAAGTCAGGTATTTTTTGTAGCCCCGTGTCAGGAGAGTCTGTTTAAACAGGTATGGGCTTATTCTGCTGAAAAACCAGGGACTAGTTTGTTGACACACAAGGCAGGTCCAGATAGACTCCCACATAAAAGTCAAATTCACGCCCACATCTTAGAAAATATGACATGACTATATTGTATTTTTTGGTTTGCAAAAGTGTCTAGAACATACTGGCATCATTGTATTAAAAATATTCAAAAGTGCAGTTTTCAAGGTATGGCTAGGGGGCGCTATACTTGGAGCAGGCTACACATTAATGGCTTCATTCTGTTCAGTTTCAGGTGGCGCATTAGTGACATGAATATGAGCTCTGTGGGCTTATGCCTGTGAGCGTGAGCTTTCGTGGAAACAACGCGGAATCTACGTGTTTTTTGCCGCGTCGTTACGAGAAGACGGTGAAACTTTTTTGAGAAACGCTGGGCAAATATTGAATTTCAATATGTCTAGACGCGCTGTGCCAAATGTGAGCTAAATCCGACAAAAAACCAGGGACTAGTTCGTTAAAACGTAAAATGAGTTTAGACGAGGTCCGGGTTTGAAGCCAAGATGGCCGCCTCCCTGTGCGAGTGGGCGTGGCGCTCCAAGTGAGTTTTGGGCTTGTCCTGATGTCCCCTCTCACTGTGGCGAGTGATTCGGGCCTACGCCCAAAAACGCCCCAATTTTTTTGAATTGGGGTCCGCTTCCAGAGGGCGCTGTGGAGCCATTTTGTTGTGGGCGTGTCCCATTCGTCCAATATCATAAATTTTTTCGCTGCCCCATTGCCTCCGCCAATTTTGGGGAGCTTTCACCCACGTTTAGCGGGTCAAAAACGCGATCCTTTCCGGAGAAAAAAAATAATAATAATAATAATAATAAGAAACCACCCAAAAACAATAGTCCCTTGCCAGGACTGCGTCCGGCTCGGGCCTAATAATAATAATAAGAAACCACCCAAAAACAATAGTCCCTTGCCAGGACTGCGTCCGGCTCGGGCCTAAATATTAGGAGAACGGAGCGAGATAGAGGCATGGTGTAATATATTTTTTTGTTTGTTATGATGAGTAGAAGACATCTGGAAAGTTTCGTGGAAATCGGACAAAATAAATTTTTCAGGGTATAGGCAGGGGGCGCTATAGTGATGAGCACCGTGAAGTAATTGATCTCTATGGAATCAGACCGTAAGTGGCCTTCTGTCAGCCAAGTATGATCCAGACTGGATAGAGCGCGTGCCTGCGAGGTGGTGTCAAATTTACATCACAAAACGTGTTTTTGGGGGGGCGCCATTCGAAACGGGGGGGTCTGAGTGAAAAAAAAGTCTGGTATTTTTTGTAGCCCCGTGTCAGGAGAGTCTGTTTAAACAGGTATGGGCTTATTCTGCTGAAAAACCAGGGACTAGTTTGTTGACACACAAGGCAGGTCCAGATAGACTCCCACATAAAAGTCAAAGTCACGGCCACATCTTAGAAAATATGACATGACTATAATGTATTTTTTGGTTTCCAAAAGTGTCTAGAACATGCTGGCATCATTGTATTAAAAAGATACAAAAGTGCAGTTTTCAAGGTATGGCTAGGGGGCGCTATCCTGGGAGCAGGCTACACATTAATGGCTTCATTCTGTTCAGTTTCAGGTGGCGCATTAGTGACATGAATATGAGCTCTGTGGGCTTATGCCTGTGAGCGTGAGCTTTCTTGGAAACAACGCGAAATCTACGCGTTTTTTTACGCGGCGTTACGCGGAGACGGTGAAACTTTTTTGAGAAACGCTGGGCAAATATTGAATTTCAATATGTCTAGACGCGCTGTGCCAAATGTGAGCTAAATCCGACGAAAAACCAGGGACTAGTTCGTCAAAACGTAAAATGAGTTTAGACGATGTCCGGGTTTGAAGCCAAGATGGCCGCCTCCCTGTGCGAGTGGGCGTGGCGCTCCAAGTGAGTTTTGGGCTTGTCCTGATGTCCCCTCTCACTGTGGCGAGTGATTCGGGCGTACGCCCAAAAACGCCCCGATTTTTTTGAATTGGGGTCCGCTTCCAGAGGGCGCTGTGGAGCCATTTTGTTGTGGGCGTGTCCCATTCGTCCAATTTCATAAATTTTTTCGCCGCCCCATTGCCTCCGCCAATTTTGGGGAGCTTTCACCCACGTTTAGCGGGTCAAAAACGCGATCCTTTCCGGAGAAAAAAAAAAATAATAATAATAATAATAATAATAATAATAAGAAACCACCCAAAAACAATAGTCCCTTGCCAGGACTGCGTCCGGCTCGGGCCTAAATATTAGGAGAACGGAGCGAGATAGAGGCATGGTGTAATATATTTTTTTGTTTGTTATGATGAGTAGAAGACATCTGGAAAGTTTCGTGGAAATCGGACAAAATAAATTTTTCAGGGTATAGGCAGGGGGCGCTATAGTGATGAGCACCGTGAAGTAATTGATCTCTATGGAATCAGACCGTAAGTGGCCTTCTGTCAGCCAAGTATGATCCAGACTGGATAGAGCGCGTGCCTGCGAGGTGGTGTCAAATTTACATCACAAAACGTGTTTTTGGGGGGGCGCCATTCGAAACGGGGGGGTCTGAGTGAAAAAAAAGTCTGGTATTTTTTGTAGCCCCGTGTCAGGAGAGTCTGTTTAAACAGGTATGGGCTTATTCTGCTGAAAAACCAGGGACTAGTTTGTTGACACACAAGGCAGGTCCAGATAGACTCCCACATAAAAGTCAAAGTCACGGCCACATCTTAGAAAATATGACATGACTATAATGTATTTTTTGGTTTCCAAAAGTGTCTAGAACATGCTGGCATCATTGTATTAAAAAGATACAAAAGTGCAGTTTTCAAGGTATGGCTAGGGGGCGCTATCCTGGGAGCAGGCTACACATTAATGGCTTCATTCTGTTCAGTTTCAGGTGGCGCATTAGTGACATGAATATGAGCTCTGTGGGCTTATGCCTGTGAGCGTGAGCTTTCTTGGAAACAACGCGAAATCTACGCGTTTTTTTACGCGGCGTTACGCGGAGACGGTGAAACTTTTTTGAGAAACGCTGGGCAAATATTGAATTTCAATATGTCTAGACGCGCTGTGCCAAATGTGAGCTAAATCCGACGAAAAACCAGGGACTAGTTCGTCAAAACGTAAAATGAGTTTAGACGATGTCCGGGTTTGAAGCCAAGATGGCCGCCTCCCTGTGCGAGTGGGCGTGGCGCTCCAAGTGAGTTTTGGGGTCGTCCTGATGTCCCCTCTCACTGTGGCGAGTGATTCTGGCGTACGCCCAAAAACGCCCCAATTTTTTTGAATTGGGGTCCGCTTCCAGAGGGCGCTGTGGAGCCATTTTGTTGTGGGCGTGTCCCATTCGTCCAATTTCATAAATTTTTTCGCCGCCCCATTGCCTCCGCCAATTTTGGGGAGCTTTCACCCACGTTTAGCGGGTCAAAAACGCGATCCTTTCCGGAGAAAAAAAATAATAATAATAATAATAATAATAATAATAATAAGAAACCACCCAAAAACAATAGTCCCTTGCCAGGACTGCGTCCGGCTCGGGCCTAAATATTAGGAGAACGGAGCGAGATAGAGGCATGGTGTAATATATTTTTTTGTTTGTTATGATGAGTAGAAGACATCTGGAAAGTTTCGTGGAAATCGGACAAAATAAATTTTTCAGGGTATAGGCAGGGGGCGCTATAGTGATGAGCACCGTGAAGTAATTGATCTCTATGGAATCAGACCGTAAGTGGCCTTCTGTCAGCCAAGTATGATCCAGACTGGATAGAGCGCGTGCCTGCGAGGTGGTGTCAAATTTACATCACAAAACGTGTTTTTGGGGGGGCGCCATTCGAAACGGGGGGGTCTGAGTGAAAAAAAAGTCTGGTATTTTTTGTAGCCCCGTGTCAGGAGAGTCTGTTTAAACAGGTATGGGCTTATTCTGCTGAAAAACCAGGGACTAGTTGCCCCGTGTCAGGAGAGTCTGTTTAAACAGGTATGGGCTTATTCTGCTGAAAAACCAGGGACTAGTTTGTTGACACACAAGGCAGGTCCAGATAGACTCCCACATAAAAGTCAAAGTCACGGCCACATCTTAGAAAATATGACATGACTATAATGTATTTTTTGGTTTCCAAAAGTGTCTAGAACATGCTGGCATCATTGTATTAAAAAGATACAAAAGTGCAGTTTTCAAGGTATGGCTAGGGGGCGCTATCCTGGGAGCAGGCTACACATTAATGGCTTCATTCTGTTCAGTTTCAGGTGGCGCATTAGTGACATGAATATGAGCTCTGTGGGCTTATGCCTGTGAGCGTGAGCTTTCTTGGAAACAACGCGAAATCTACGCGTTTTTTTACGCGGCGTTACGCGGAGACGGTGAAACTTTTTTGAGAAACGCTGGGCAAATATTGAATTTCAATATGTCTAGACGCGCTGTGCCAAATGTGAGCTAAATCCGACGAAAAACCAGGGACTAGTTCGTCAAAACGTAAAATGAGTTTAGACGATGTCCGGGTTTGAAGCCAAGATGGCCGCCTCCCTGTGCGAGTGGGCGTGGCGCTCCAAGTGAGTTTTGGGCTTGTCCTGATGTCCCCTCTCACTGTGGCGAGTGATTCGGGCGTACGCCCAAAAACGCCCCGATTTTTTTGAATTGGGGTCCGCTTCCAGAGGGCGCTGTGGAGCCATTTTGTTGTGGGCGTGTCCCATTCGTCCAATTTCATAAATTTTTTCGCCGCCCCATTGCCTCCGCCAATTTTGGGGAGCTTTCACCCACGTTTAGCGGGTCAAAAACGCGATCCTTTCCGGAGAAAAAAAAAAATAATAATAATAATAATAATAATAATAATAAGAAACCACCCAAAAACAATAGTCCCTTGCCAGGACTGCGTCCGGCTCGGGCCTAAATATTAGGAGAACGGAGCGAGATAGAGGCATGGTGTAATATATTTTTTTGTTTGTTATGATGAGTAGAAGACATCTGGAAAGTTTCGTGGAAATCGGACAAAATAAATTTTTCAGGGTATAGGCAGGGGGCGCTATAGTGATGAGCACCGTGAAGTAATTGATCTCTATGGAATCAGACCGTAAGTGGCCTTCTGTCAGCCAAGTATGATCCAGACTGGATAGAGCGCGTGCCTGCGAGGTGGTGTCAAATTTACATCACAAAACGTGTTTTTGGGGGGGCGCCATTCGAAACGGGGGGGTCTGAGTGAAAAAAAAGTCTGGTATTTTTTGTAGCCCCGTGTCAGGAGAGTCTGTTTAAACAGGTATGGGCTTATTCTGCTGAAAAACCAGGGACTAGTTTGTTGACACACAAGGCAGGTCCAGATAGACTCCCACATAAAAGTCAAAGTCACGGCCACATCTTAGAAAATATGACATGACTATAATGTATTTTTTGGTTTCCAAAAGTGTCTAGAACATGCTGGCATCATTGTATTAAAAAGATACAAAAGTGCAGTTTTCAAGGTATGGCTAGGGGGCGCTATCCTGGGAGCAGGCTACACATTAATGGCTTCATTCTGTTCAGTTTCAGGTGGCGCATTAGTGACATGAATATGAGCTCTGTGGGCTTATGCCTGTGAGCGTGAGCTTTCTTGGAAACAACGCGAAATCTACGCGTTTTTTTACGCGGCGTTACGCGGAGACGGTGAAACTTTTTTGAGAAACGCTGGGCAAATATTGAATTTCAATATGTCTAGACGCGCTGTGCCAAATGTGAGCTAAATCCGACGAAAAACCAGGGACTAGTTCGTCAAAACGTAAAATGAGTTTAGACGATGTCCGGGTTTGAAGCCAAGATGGCCGCCTCCCTGTGCGAGTGGGCGTGGCGCTCCAAGTGAGTTTTGGGGTCGTCCTGATGTCCCCTCTCACTGTGGCGAGTGATTCTGGCGTACGCCCAAAAACGCCCCAATTTTTTTGAATTGGGGTCCGCTTCCAGAGGGCGCTGTGGAGCCATTTTGTTGTGGGCGTGTCCCATTCGTCCAATTTCATAAATTTTTTCGCCGCCCCATTGCCTCCGCCAATTTTGGGGAGCTTTCACCCACGTTTAGCGGGTCAAAAACGCGATCCTTTCCGGAGAAAAAAAAAAATAATAATAATAATAATAATAATAATAATAAGAAACCACCCAAAAACAATAGTCCCTTGCCAGGACTGCGTCCGGCTCGGGCCTAAATATTAGGAGAACGGAGCGAGATAGAGGCATGGTGTAATATATTTTTTTGTTTGTTATGATGAGTAGAAGACATCTGGAAAGTTTCGTGGAAATCGGACAAAATAAATTTTTCAGGGTATAGGCAGGGGGCGCTATAGTGATGAGCACCGTGAAGTAATTGATCTCTATGGAATCAGACCGTAAGTGGCCTTCTGTCAGCCAAGTATGATCCAGACTGGATAGAGCGCGTGCCTGCGAGGTGGTGTCAAATTTACATCACAAAACGTGTTTTTGGGGGGGCGCCATTCGAAACGGGGGGGTCTGAGTGAAAAAAAAGTCTGGTATTTTTTGTAGCCCCGTGTCAGGAGAGTCTGTTTAAACAGGTATGGGCTTATTCTGCTGAAAAAACAGGGACTAGTTTGTTGACACACAAGGCAGGTCCAGATAGACTCCCACATAAAAGTCAAAGTCACGGCCACATCTTAGAAAATATGACATGACTATAATGTATTTTTTGGTTTCCAAAAGTGTCTAGAACATGCTGGCATCATTGTATTAAAAAGATACAAAAGTGCAGTTTTCAAGGTATGGCTAGGGGGCGCTATCCTGGGAGCAGGCTACACATTAATGGCTTCATTCTGTTCAGTTTCAGGTGGCGCATTAGTGACATGAATATGAGCTCTGTGGGCTTATGCCTGTGAGCGTGAGCTTTCTTGGAAACAACGCGAAATCTACGCGTTTTTTTACGCGGCGTTACGCGGAGACGGTGAAACTTTTTTGAGAAACGCTGGGCAAATATTGAATTTCAATATGTCTAGACGCGCTGTGCCAAATGTGAGCTAAATCCGACGAAAAACCAGGGACTAGTTCGTCAAAACGTAAAATGAGTTTAGACGATGTCCGGGTTTGAAGCCAAGATGGCCGCCTCCCTGTGCGAGTGGGCGTGGCGCTCCAAGTGAGTTTTGGGCTTGTCCTGATGTCCCCTCTCACTGTGGCGAGTGATTCGGGCGTACGCCCAAAAACGCCCCGATTTTTTTGAATTGGGGTCCGCTTCCAGAGGGCGCTGTGGAGCCATTTTGTTGTGGGCGTGTCCCATTCGTCCAATTTCATAAATTTTTTCGCCGCCCCATTGCCTCCGCCAATTTTGGGGAGCTTTCACCCACGTTTAGCGGGTCAAAAACGCGATCCTTTCCGGAGAAAAAAAATAATAATAATAATAATAATAATTAAAGCCGCAAGCGGCGATGAAGGCCCTCGCCCTTGGGGACTCGTCCCTTGCAACCGCCCCCGCTCACTCTCGTCCCTTGCGGCCACCTCCGCTCGCTCTCGTTCCTTGCGGCCACCTCCGCTCGTTGTCATCCCTTGCTACCACCTTTGCTCACTCTCACGCCTTACGACCACCTCTGTTTGCTGTGGTCCCTTGCGATCAATCCTCATCACACTGATTTAAGTTGTATTACAGTGCATTTTATGCGAAAGTCCCTTAAAGTTGCATTATAGTTCATTTTATGCAAAGTCCCTTAAATTTGCATTACAGTGCATTTTATGCGAAAGTCCCTTAAAGTTGCATTACAGTGCATTTTATGTGAAAGTCCCTTTAAGTTGCATTACAGTACATTATATGCAAAAGTCCCTTTAAGTTGCATTACAGTTTATTATATGCGAAAGTCCCTTTAAGTTGCATTACAGTTCATTTTATGCGAAAGTCCCTTTAAGTTGCATTACAGTTTATTATATGCGAAAGTCCCTTTAAGTTGCATTACAGTTCATTTTATGCGAAAGTCCCTTTAAGTTGCATTACAGTACATTATATGCGAAAGTCCCTTTAAGTTGCATTACAGTTCATTATATGCGAAAGTCCCTTTAAGTTGCATTACAGTTCATTTTATGCGAAAGTCCCTTTAAGTTGCATGACAGTGCTTTATATGCGAATGTCCCTATTAAGTTGCATTACAGTTTATTATATGCGAAAGTCCCTTTAAGTTGCATTACAGTTCATTTTATGCGAAAGTCCCTTTAAGTTGCATGACAGTGCTTTATATGCGAATGTCCCTATTAAGTTGCATTACAGTTTATTATATGCGAAAGTCCCTTTAAGTTGCATTACAGTGCATTTTATGCGAAAGTCACTTTAAGTTGTATTACAGTGCATTTTATGCAAAAGTGCCTTTAAGTTGCATTACTGTGCATTATATGCGAAAGTCTCTTTAATTGCATTATAGTGCTATTGTGAAAATCCCTATGTAGTGGCATAATTGTGTTGTAATTGCAAAAATCCCTATTTTGTTGCAGAAACTGTACAAACATGTTGATATTGCAGAAACTCTTAACACTGTATAAACTGTTAAAATCACTGACAGACTTCACTGTATCAGAGGTTCTATTAAAATGCCGACAAAAAAAGAGAAAGGATTAGAGAAGTGTCACAGCCATGTTTGAACTGGCAACCTCCTACACCAAAGACAAGCACACTATCACTGAGCTGTACCTCCATGGTAGTT
Source organism: Gobius niger (assembly GCF_951799975.1). NCBI lineage: Eukaryota > Metazoa > Chordata > Actinopteri > Gobiiformes > Gobiidae > Gobius > Gobius niger. The sequence goes on along the minus strand of NC_136862.1, from coordinate 23,995,429 downwards.
AGACCCCGATGTGGGCTACTTTTGTCTAAATTATTGAGCAGAAGTTAGTTCCCAGCACACCACTGGAGGAGAGAGGTAATTTCAGGTCATGCATCCCACCCATACATTGGGGTGGGACCATAGGTGCGGTTAAAAAAAAAAAAAAAGAGCTAAGGTCAAAATTGATCCATTAATGTCATGATTGGCAAGCCAATGTACAAGCAGTAACACTACACAGGCACAACCAATCTCATGAAATGCCTGTATTCATGTGTTTTAGGCTGTGACAATGTGTGCAGTTGCCCATGTAAAAGGTGAAAACAATATAAAAGTGTCATGGCTGTGTTTGGACTAGCTACCTCCTTCACTTGAAACATGGGCCTGATGATGGCTTGGTTTCTCAAAATTCCCAGGCTGGAATTTGGTCGCAGCAACACACTGGAGGAGAGGTTATTTCCCTGTTTTTAGTGAGTTCTTCCTGGAAGGTGCTGAGTCCAAAAGAAAAAGGAAATAAAAGAGTGAACATTGGGATTGGATCCAGCAACCTCCTGTACACTAGTTCAGCTCTCTACCGATGGAGCTACTCCAGCTGAGTGAATAAAACAGCAGATTGGAAATTAATGTCATGAGAGATCATGCACTTGTGTGTTTGCAGGAAACAGATTCACAGTTTAGATCCCCCCCCCACCTTCCCCAGTGTCCCCCATTTCTTTCTCTTTAGTGACGCATGTTTTGAAGCGTTTTTCATGAGGGTGGGACCATATTTGCGGTAAAAAAAAAAAAAAAAAAGGTAAAGTCAGAATTGATCCAACAACCTAATGGTTGGGAATCCAACGCTCAAGCTATGATGCCACACAGGCACAGAAACTTCTGCAAAATGTCCCTTACTCATGTGTTATAGGCTGCGACAATGTGTGCAGCATCCCATGTGAAAGGTGAAGGCAATATGAAAGTGTCAAGGTTGTGTTTGGACTAGCAACTTCCTTCACTTGAGACGCCCATGCTATCACTGAGCTGTAATTCCATGCAAACATGGGCCTGATGACTGCTTGGGTACTCCAAATTCACAGGCTGAAATTTGATCCCGGCAACACACTGGAGGGGTAATTTTCCTGTTTCTAATGAGTTTGGAACCATCGGCGACGATTCATGTTTTTACCAGAAAGTGCGGAGTCCCAAAAAAAAAAAAAATGAAAAAGAGTCATGGTGGGGATTTGATCCAGCAACCTCCTGTACACTAACCCAGCACTCTACCAATGGAGCTGCTCAGGCTGAGTGTTTACAGCAGGGAATTTGACATTAATATCATGAAATACCCCGCACTTGTGTATTTGCAGGAAATGGATTTACAGTATAGAAAATAATATATTCTATCATTATGTAATCAGGGTAAATTCCTGGCTGGCCAAAGAAACGTTGAGAGAGGGTTTCAGCCCTGCAGCACCCTCGATATTGAAGCAATATTTTGGAAAGACCCATATAGTACGAGGAGCACACAGAGAGACGGACAGGAAACAGACGAATTAAACTTCCTGTGATTGTACTGTTGAGAAATACGTGAATTTGGAGGCAAAAACGTCCAAATTAAAGCTTCTGTCTGTGACAGAGGGGTAGTATAAGTACCTACGAGTCCAAAAGTGTGGCTTTTGTGAAGAAAGGGAGAAATCTGGAAAATTGGCGAATTTCAGGAGACAGAGGCCTCTGACAGAGGCCAGTATGCAGCTAGGCTAAGACCTCTGGCTATTTTCACGGAGGATGGGCGGGCCACTTACAAGCCACTTAAAAGCCACTTTCAAGCCAAGATGGCCGCCTCCCTGTGCGAGTGGGCGTGGCGCTCCAAGTGAGTTTTGGGCTTGTCCTGATGTCCCCTCTCACTGTGGCGAGTGATTCGGGCCTACGCCCAAAAACGCCCCAATTTTTTTGAATTGGGGTCCGCTTCCAGAGGGCGCTGTGGAGCCATTTTGTTGTGGGCGTGTCCCATTCGTCCAATTTCATAAATTTTTTCGCCGCCCCATTGCCTCCGCCAATTTTGGGGAGCTTTCACCCACGTTTAGCGGGTCAAAAACGCGATCCTTTCCGGAGAAAAAAAATAATAATAATAATAATAATAATTAAAGCCGCAAGCGGCGATGAAGGCCCTCGCCCTTGGGGACTCGTCCCTTGCAACCGCCCCCGCTCACTCTCGTCCCTTGCGGCCACCTCCGCTCGCTCTCGTTCCTTGCGGCCACCTCCGCTCGTTGTCATCCCTTGCTACCACCTTTGCTCACTCTCACGCCTTACGACCACCTCTGTTTGCTGTGGTCCCTTGCGATCAATCCTCATCACACTGATTTAAGTTGTATTACAGTGCATTTTATGCGAAAGTCCCTTAAAGTTGCATTATAGTTCATTTTATGCAAAGTCCCTTAAATTTGCATTACAGTGCATTTTATGCGAAAGTCCCTTAAAGTTGCATTACAGTGCATTTTATGTGAAAGTCCCTTTAAGTTGCATTACAGTACATTATATGCAAAAGTCCCTTTAAGTTGCATTACAGTTTATTATATGCGAAAGTCCCTTTAAGTTGCATTACAGTTCATTTTATGCGAAAGTCCCTTTAAGTTGCATTACAGTTTATTATATGCGAAAGTCCCTTTAAGTTGCATTACAGTTCATTTTATGCGAAAGTCCCTTTAAGTTGCATTACAGTACATTATATGCGAAAGTCCCTTTAAGTTGCATTACAGTTCATTATATGCGAAAGTCCCTTTAAGTTGCATTACAGTTCATTTTATGCGAAAGTCCCTTTAAGTTGCATGACAGTGCTTTATATGCGAATGTCCCTATTAAGTTGCATTACAGTTTATTATATGCGAAAGTCCCTTTAAGTTGCATTACAGTTCATTTTATGCGAAAGTCCCTTTAAGTTGCATGACAGTGCTTTATATGCGAATGTCCCTATTAAGTTGCATTACAGTTTATTATATGCGAAAGTCCCTTTAAGTTGCATTACAGTGCATTTTATGCGAAAGTCACTTTAAGTTGTATTACAGTGCATTTTATGCAAAAGTGCCTTTAAGTTGCATTACTGTGCATTATATGCGAAAGTCTCTTTAATTGCATTATAGTGCTATTGTGAAAATCCCTATGTAGTGGCATAATTGTGTTGTAATTGCAAAAATCCCTATTTTGTTGCAGAAACTGTACAAACATGTTGATATTGCAGAAACTCTTAACACTGTATAAACTGTTAAAATCACTGACAGACTTCACTGTATCAGAGGTTCTATTAAAATGCCGACAAAAAAAGAGAAAGGATTAGAGAAGTGTCACAGCCATGTTTGAACTGGCAACCTCCTACACCAAAGACAAGCACACTATCACTGAGCTGTACCTCCATGGTAGTTAGACCCCGATGTGGGCTACTTTTGTCTAAATTATTGAGCAGAAGTTAGTTCCCAGCACACCACTGGAGGAGAGAGGTAATTTCAGGTCATGCATCCCACCCATACATTGGGGTGGGACCATAGGTGCGGTTAAAAAAAAAAAAAAAGAGCTAAGGTCAAAATTGATCCATTAATGTCATGATTGGCAAGCCAATGTACAAGCAGTAACACTACACAGGCACAACCAATCTCATGAAATGCCTGTATTCATGTGTTTTAGGCTGTGACAATGTGTGCAGTTGCCCATGTAAAAGGTGAAAACAATATAAAAGTGTCATGGCTGTGTTTGGACTAGCTACCTCCTTCACTTGAAACATGGGCCTGATGATGGCTTGGTTTCTCAAAATTCCCAGGCTGGAATTTGGTCGCAGCAACACACTGGAGGAGAGGTTATTTCCCTGTTTTTAGTGAGTTCTTCCTGGAAGGTGCTGAGTCCAAAAGAAAAAGGAAATAAAAGAGTGAACATTGGGATTGGATCCAGCAACCTCCTGTACACTAGTTCAGCTCTCTACCGATGGAGCTACTCCAGCTGAGTGAATAAAACAGCAGATTGGAAATTAATGTCATGAGAGATCATGCACTTGTGTGTTTGCAGGAAACAGATTCACAGTTTAGATCCCCCCCCCACCTTCCCCAGTGTCCCCCATTTCTTTCTCTTTAGTGACGCATGTTTTGAAGCGTTTTTCATGAGGGTGGGACCATATTTGCGGTAAAAAAAAAAAAAAAAAAGGTAAAGTCAGAATTGATCCAACAACCTAATGGTTGGGAATCCAACGCTCAAGCTATGATGCCACACAGGCACAGAAACTTCTGCAAAATGTCCCTTACTCATGTGTTATAGGCTGCGACAATGTGTGCAGCATCCCATGTGAAAGGTGAAGGCAATATGAAAGTGTCAAGGTTGTGTTTGGACTAGCAACTTCCTTCACTTGAGACGCCCATGCTATCACTGAGCTGTAATTCCATGCAAACATGGGCCTGATGACTGCTTGGGTACTCCAAATTCACAGGCTGAAATTTGATCCCGGCAACACACTGGAGGGGTAATTTTCCTGTTTCTAATGAGTTTGGAACCATCGGCGACGATTCATGTTTTTACCAGAAAGTGCGGAGTCCCAAAAAAAAAAAAAATGAAAAAGAGTCATGGTGGGGATTTGATCCAGCAACCTCCTGTACACTAACCCAGCACTCTACCAATGGAGCTGCTCAGGCTGAGTGTTTACAGCAGGGAATTTGACATTAATATCATGAAATACCCCGCACTTGTGTATTTGCAGGAAATGGATTTACAGTATAGAAAATAATATATTCTATCATTATGTAATCAGGGTAAATTCCTGGCTGGCCAAAGAAACGTTGAGAGAGGGTTTCAGCCCTGCAGCACCCTCGATATTGAAGCAATATTTTGGAAAGACCCATATAGTACGAGGAGCACACAGAGAGACGGACAGGAAACAGACGAATTAAACTTCCTGTGATTGTACTGTTGAGAAATACGTGAATTTGGAGGCAAAAACGTCCAAATTAAAGCTTCTGTCTGTGACAGAGGGGTAGTATAAGTACCTACGAGTCCAAAAGTGTGGCTTTTGTGAAGAAAGGGAGAAATCTGGAAAATTGGCGAATTTCAGGAGACAGAGGCCTCTGACAGAGGCCAGTATGCAGCTAGGCTAAGACCTCTGGCTATTTTCACGGAGGATGGGCGGGCCACTTACAAGCCACTTAAAAGCCACTTTCAAGCCAAGATGGCCGCCTCCCTGTGCGAGTGGGCGTGGCGCTCCAAGTGAGTTTTGGGCTTGTCCTGATGTCCCCTCTCACTGTGGCGAGTGATTCGGGCCTACGCCCAAAAACGCCCCAATTTTTTTGAATTGGGGTCCGCTTCCAGAGGGCGCTGTGGAGCCATTTTGTTGTGGGCGTGTCCCATTCGTCCAATATCATAAATTTTTTCGCTGCCCCATTGCCTCCGCCAATTTTGGGGAGCTTTCACCCACGTTTAGCGGGTCAAAAACGCGATCCTTTCCGGAGAAAAAAAATAATAATAATAATAATAATAAGAAACCACCCAAAAACAATAGTCCCTTGCCAGGACTGCGTCCGGCTCGGGCCTAAATATTAGGAGAACGGAGCGAGATAGAGGCATGGTGTAATATATTTTTTTGTTTGTTATGATGAGTAGAACACATCTGGAAAGTTTGGTGGAAATCGGACAAAATAATTTTTTCAAGGTATAGGCAGGGGGCGCTATAGTGATGTGCACCGTGAAGTAATTGATCTCTATGGAATCAGACCGTAAGTGGCCTTCTGTCAGCCAAGTAGGATCCAGACTGGATAGAGCGCGTGCCTGCGAGATGGTGTCACATTTACATGACAAAACGTGTTTTTGGGGGGGCGCCATTCGAAACGGGGGGGTCTGAGTGAAAAAAAAGTCAGGTATTTTTTGTAGCCCCGTGTCAGGAGAGTCTGTTTAAACAGGTATGGGCTTATTCTGCTGAAAAACCAGGGACTAGTTTGTTGACACACAAGGCAGGTCCAGATAGACTCCCACATAAAAGTCAAATTCACGCCCACATCTTAGAAAATATGACATGACTATATTGTATTTTTTGGTTTGCAAAAGTGTCTAGAACATACTGGCATCATTGTATTAAAAATATTCAAAAGTGCAGTTTTCAAGGTATGGCTAGGGGGCGCTATACTTGGAGCAGGCTACACATTAATGGCTTCATTCTGTTCAGTTTCAGGTGGCGCATTAGTGACATGAATATGAGCTCTGTGGGCTTATGCCTGTGAGCGTGAGCTTTCGTGGAAACAACGCGGAATCTACGTGTTTTTTGCCGCGTCGTTACGAGAAGACGGTGAAACTTTTTTGAGAAACGCTGGGCAAATATTGAATTTCAATATGTCTAGACGCGCTGTGCCAAATGTGAGCTAAATCCGACAAAAAACCAGGGACTAGTTCGTTAAAACGTAAAATGAGTTTAGACGAGGTCCGGGTTTGAAGCCAAGATGGCCGCCTCCCTGTGCGAGTGGGCGTGGCGCTCCAAGTGAGTTTTGGGCTTGTCCTGATGTCCCCTCTCACTGTGGCGAGTGATTCGGGCCTACGCCCAAAAACGCCCCAATTTTTTTGAATTGGGGTCCGCTTCCAGAGGGCGCTGTGGAGCCATTTTGTTGTGGGCGTGTCCCATTCGTCCAATATCATAAATTTTTTCGCTGCCCCATTGCCTCCGCCAATTTTGGGGAGCTTTCACCCACGTTTAGCGGGTCAAAAACGCGATCCTTTCCGGAGAAAAAAAATAATAATAATAATAATAATAAGAAACCACCCAAAAACAATAGTCCCTTGCCAGGACTGCGTCCGGCTCGGGCCTAAATATTAGGAGAACGGAGCGAGATAGAGGCATGGTGTAATATATTTTTTTGTTTGTTATGATGAGTAGAACACATCTGGAAAGTTTGGTGGAAATCGGACAAAATAATTTTTTCAAGGTATAGGCAGGGGGCGCTATAGTGATGTGCACCGTGAAGTAATTGATCTCTATGGAATCAGACCGTAAGTGGCCTTCTGTCAGCCAAGTAGGATCCAGACTGGATAGAGCGCGTGCCTGCGAGATGGTGTCACATTTACATGACAAAACGTGTTTTTGGGGGGGCGCCATTCGAAACGGGGGGGTCTGAGTGAAAAAAAAGTCAGGTATTTTTTGTAGCCCCGTGTCAGGAGAGTCTGTTTAAACAGGTATGGGCTTATTCTGCTGAAAAACCAGGGACTAGTTTGTTGACACACAAGGCAGGTCCAGATAGACTCCCACATAAAAGTCAAATTCACGCCCACATCTTAGAAAATATGACATGACTATATTGTATTTTTTGGTTTGCAAAAGTGTCTAGAACATACTGGCATCATTGTATTAAAAATATTCAAAAGTGCAGTTTTCAAGGTATGGCTAGGGGGCGCTATACTTGGAGCAGGCTACACATTAATGGCTTCATTCTGTTCAGTTTCAGGTGGCGCATTAGTGACATGAATATGAGCTCTGTGGGCTTATGCCTGTGAGCGTGAGCTTTCGTGGAAACAACGCGGAATCTACGTGTTTTTTGCCGCGTCGTTACGAGAAGACGGTGAAACTTTTTTGAGAAACGCTGGGCAAATATTGAATTTCAATATGTCTAGACGCGCTGTGCCAAATGTGAGCTAAATCCGACAAAAAACCAGGGACTAGTTCGTTAAAACGTAAAATGAGTTTAGACGAGGTCCGGGTTTGAAGCCAAGATGGCCGCCTCCCTGTGCGAGTGGGCGTGGCGCTCCAAGTGAGTTTTGGGCTTGTCCTGATGTCCCCTCTCACTGTGGCGAGTGATTCGGGCCTACGCCCAAAAACGCCCCAATTTTTTTGAATTGGGGTCCGCTTCCAGAGGGCGCTGTGGAGCCATTTTGTTGTGGGCGTGTCCCATTCGTCCAATATCATAAATTTTTTCGCTGCCCCATTGCCTCCGCCAATTTTGGGGAGCTTTCACCCACGTTTAGCGGGTCAAAAACGCGATCCTTTCCGGAGAAAAAAAATAATAATAATAATAATAATAAGAAACCACCCAAAAACAATAGTCCCTTGCCAGGACTGCGTCCGGCTCGGGCCTAAATATTAGGAGAACGGAGCGAGATAGAGGCATGGTGTAATATATTTTTTTGTTTGTTATGATGAGTAGAACACATCTGGAAAGTTTGGTGGAAATCGGACAAAATAATTTTTTCAAGGTATAGGCAGGGGGCGCTATAGTGATGTGCACCGTGAAGTAATTGATCTCTATGGAATCAGACCGTAAGTGGCCTTCTGTCAGCCAAGTAGGATCCAGACTGGATAGAGCGCGTGCCTGCGAGATGGTGTCACATTTACATGACAAAACGTGTTTTTGGGGGGGCGCCATTCGAAACGGGGGGGTCTGAGTGAAAAAAAAGTCAGGTATTTTTTGTAGCCCCGTGTCAGGAGAGTCTGTTTAAACAGGTATGGGCTTATTCTGCTGAAAAACCAGGGACTAGTTTGTTGACACACAAGGCAGGTCCAGATAGACTCCCACATAAAAGTCAAATTCACGCCCACATCTTAGAAAATATGACATGACTATATTGTATTTTTTGGTTTGCAAAAGTGTCTAGAACATACTGGCATCATTGTATTAAAAATATTCAAAAGTGCAGTTTTCAAGGTATGGCTAGGGGGCGCTATACTTGGAGCAGGCTACACATTAATGGCTTCATTCTGTTCAGTTTCAGGTGGCGCATTAGTGACATGAATATGAGCTCTGTGGGCTTATGCCTGTGAGCGTGAGCTTTCGTGGAAACAACGCGGAATCTACGTGTTTTTTGCCGCGTCGTTACGAGAAGACGGTGAAACTTTTTTGAGAAACGCTGGGCAAATATTGAATTTCAATATGTCTAGACGCGCTGTGCCAAATGTGAGCTAAATCCGACAAAAAACCAGGGACTAGTTCGTTAAAACGTAAAATGAGTTTAGACGAGGTCCGGGTTTGAAGCCAAGATGGCCGCCTCCCTGTGCGAGTGGGCGTGGCGCTCCAAGTGAGTTTTGGGCTTGTCCTGATGTCCCCTCTCACTGTGGCGAGTGATTCGGGCCTACGCCCAAAAACGCCCCAATTTTTTTGAATTGGGGTCCGCTTCCAGAGGGCGCTGTGGAGCCATTTTGTTGTGGGCGTGTCCCATTCGTCCAATATCATAAATTTTTTCGCTGCCCCATTGCCTCCGCCAATTTTGGGGAGCTTTCACCCACGTTTAGCGGGTCAAAAACGCGATCCTTTCCGGAGAAAAAAAATAATAATAATAATAATAATAAGAAACCACCCAAAAACAATAGTCCCTTGCCAGGACTGCGTCCGGCTCGGGCCTAAATATTAGGAGAACGGAGCGAGATAGAGGCATGGTGTAATATATTTTTTTGTTTGTTATGATGAGTAGAACACATCTGGAAAGTTTGGTGGAAATCGGACAAAATAATTTTTTCAAGGTATAGGCAGGGGGCGCTATAGTGATGTGCACCGTGAAGTAATTGATCTCTATGGAATCAGACCGTAAGTGGCCTTCTGTCAGCCAAGTAGGATCCAGACTGGATAGAGCGCGTGCCTGCGAGATGGTGTCACATTTACATGACAAAACGTGTTTTTGGGGGGGCGCCATTCGAAACGGGGGGGTCTGAGTGAAAAAAAAGTCAGGTATTTTTTGTAGCCCCGTGTCAGGAGAGTCTGTTTAAACAGGTATGGGCTTATTCTGCTGAAAAACCAGGGACTAGTTTGTTGACACACAAGGCAGGTCCAGATAGACTCCCACATAAAAGTCAAATTCACGCCCACATCTTAGAAAATATGACATGACTATATTGTATTTTTTGGTTTGCAAAAGTGTCTAGAACATACTGGCATCATTGTATTAAAAATATTCAAAAGTGCAGTTTTCAAGGTATGGCTAGGGGGCGCTATACTTGGAGCAGGCTACACATTAATGGCTTCATTCTGTTCAGTTTCAGGTGGCGCATTAGTGACATGAATATGAGCTCTGTGGGCTTATGCCTGTGAGCGTGAGCTTTCGTGGAAACAACGCGGAATCTACGTGTTTTTTGCCGCGTCGTTACGAGAAGACGGTGAAACTTTTTTGAGAAACGCTGGGCAAATATTGAATTTCAATATGTCTAGACGCGCTGTGCCAAATGTGAGCTAAATCCGACAAAAAACCAGGGACTAGTTCGTTAAAACGTAAAATGAGTTTAGACGAGGTCCGGGTTTGAAGCCAAGATGGCCGCCTCCCTGTGCGAGTGGGCGTGGCGCTCCAAGTGAGTTTTGGGCTTGTCCTGATGTCCCCTCTCACTGTGGCGAGTGATTCGGGCCTACGCCCAAAAACGCCCCAATTTTTTTGAATTGGGGTCCGCTTCCAGAGGGCGCTGTGGAGCCATTTTGTTGTGGGCGTGTCCCATTCGTCCAATATCATAAATTTTTTCGCTGCCCCATTGCCTCCGCCAATTTTGGGGAGCTTTCACCCACGTTTAGCGGGTCAAAAACGCGATCCTTTCCGGAGAAAAAAAATAATAATAATAATAATAATAAGAAACCACCCAAAAACAATAGTCCCTTGCCAGGACTGCGTCCGGCTCGGGCCTAAATATTAGGAGAACGGAGCGAGATAGAGGCATGGTGTAATATATTTTTTTGTTTGTTATGATGAGTAGAACACATCTGGAAAGTTTGGTGGAAATCGGACAAAATAATTTTTTCAAGGTATAGGCAGGGGGCGCTATAGTGATGTGCACCGTGAAGTAATTGATCTCTATGGAATCAGACCGTAAGTGGCCTTCTGTCAGCCAAGTAGGATCCAGACTGGATAGAGCGCGTGCCTGCGAGATGGTGTCACATTTACATGACAAAACGTGTTTTTGGGGGGGCGCCATTCGAAACGGGGGGGTCTGAGTGAAAAAAAAGTCAGGTATTTTTTGTAGCCCCGTGTCAGGAGAGTCTGTTTAAACAGGTATGGGCTTATTCTGCTGAAAAACCAGGGACTAGTTTGTTGACACACAAGGCAGGTCCAGATAGACTCCCACATAAAAGTCAAATTCACGCCCACATCTTAGAAAATATGACATGACTATATTGTATTTTTTGGTTTGCAAAAGTGTCTAGAACATACTGGCATCATTGTATTAAAAATATTCAAAAGTGCAGTTTTCAAGGTATGGCTAGGGGGCGCTATACTTGGAGCAGGCTACACATTAATGGCTTCATTCTGTTCAGTTTCAGGTGGCGCATTAGTGACATGAATATGAGCTCTGTGGGCTTATGCCTGTGAGCGTGAGCTTTCGTGGAAACAACGCGGAATCTACGTGTTTTTTGCCGCGTCGTTACGAGAAGACGGTGAAACTTTTTTGAGAAACGCTGGGCAAATATTGAATTTCAATATGTCTAGACGCGCTGTGCCAAATGTGAGCTAAATCCGACAAAAAACCAGGGACTAGTTCGTTAAAACGTAAAATGAGTTTAGACGAGGTCCGGGTTTGAAGCCAAGATGGCCGCCTCCCTGTGCGAGTGGGCGTGGCGCTCCAAGTGAGTTTTGGGCTTGTCCTGATGTCCCCTCTCACTGTGGCGAGTGATTCGGGCCTACGCCCAAAAACGCCCCAATTTTTTTGAATTGGGGTCCGCTTCCAGAGGGCGCTGTGGAGCCATTTTGTTGTGGGCGTGTCCCATTCGTCCAATATCATAAATTTTTTCGCTGCCCCATTGCCTCCGCCAATTTTGGGGAGCTTTCACCCACGTTTAGCGGGTCAAAAACGCGATCCTTTCCGGAGAAAAAAAATAATAATAATAATAATAATAAGAAACCACCCAAAAACAATAGTCCCTTGCCAGGACTGCGTCCGGCTCGGGCCTAAATATTAGGAGAACGGAGCGAGATAGAGGCATGGTGTAATATATTTTTTTGTTTGTTATGATGAGTAGAACACATCTGGAAAGTTTGGTGGAAATCGGACAAAATAATTTTTTCAAGGTATAGGCAGGGGGCGCTATAGTGATGTGCACCGTGAAGTAATTGATCTCTATGGAATCAGACCGTAAGTGGCCTTCTGTCAGCCAAGTAGGATCCAGACTGGATAGAGCGCGTGCCTGCGAGATGGTGTCACATTTACATGACAAAACGTGTTTTTGGGGGGGCGCCATTCGAAACGGGGGGGTCTGAGTGAAAAAAAAGTCAGGTATTTTTTGTAGCCCCGTGTCAGGAGAGTCTGTTTAAACAGGTATGGGCTTATTCTGCTGAAAAACCAGGGACTAGTTTGTTGACACACAAGGCAGGTCCAGATAGACTCCCACATAAAAGTCAAATTCACGCCCACATCTTAGAAAATATGACATGACTATATTGTATTTTTTGGTTTGCAAAAGTGTCTAGAACATACTGGCATCATTGTATTAAAAATATTCAAAAGTGCAGTTTTCAAGGTATGGCTAGGGGGCGCTATACTTGGAGCAGGCTACACATTAATGGCTTCATTCTGTTCAGTTTCAGGTGGCGCATTAGTGACATGAATATGAGCTCTGTGGGCTTATGCCTGTGAGCGTGAGCTTTCGTGGAAACAACGCGGAATCTACGTGTTTTTTGCCGCGTCGTTACGAGAAGACGGTGAAACTTTTTTGAGAAACGCTGGGCAAATATTGAATTTCAATATGTCTAGACGCGCTGTGCCAAATGTGAGCTAAATCCGACAAAAAACCAGGGACTAGTTCGTTAAAACGTAAAATGAGTTTAGACGAGGTCCGGGTTTGAAGCCAAGATGGCCGCCTCCCTGTGCGAGTGGGCGTGGCGCTCCAAGTGAGTTTTGGGCTTGTCCTGATGTCCCCTCTCACTGTGGCGAGTGATTCGGGCCTACGCCCAAAAACGCCCCAATTTTTTTGAATTGGGGTCCGCTTCCAGAGGGCGCTGTGGAGCCATTTTGTTGTGGGCGTGTCCCATTCGTCCAATATCATAAATTTTTTCGCTGCCCCATTGCCTCCGCCAATTTTGGGGAGCTTTCACCCACGTTTAGCGGGTCAAAAACGCGATCCTTTCCGGAGAAAAAAAATAATAATAATAATAATAATAAGAAACCACCCAAAAACAATAGTCCCTTGCCAGGACTGCGTCCGGCTCGGGCCTAAATATTAGGAGAACGGAGCGAGATAGAGGCATGGTGTAATATATTTTTTTGTTTGTTATGATGAGTAGAACACATCTGGAAAGTTTGGTGGAAATCGGACAAAATAATTTTTTCAAGGTATAGGCAGGGGGCGCTATAGTGATGTGCACCGTGAAGTAATTGATCTCTATGGAATCAGACCGTAAGTGGCCTTCTGTCAGCCAAGTAGGATCCAGACTGGATAGAGCGCGTGCCTGCGAGATGGTGTCACATTTACATGACAAAACGTGTTTTTGGGGGGGCGCCATTCGAAACGGGGGGGTCTGAGTGAAAAAAAAGTCAGGTATTTTTTGTAGCCCCGTGTCAGGAGAGTCTGTTTAAACAGGTATGGGCTTATTCTGCTGAAAAACCAGGGACTAGTTTGTTGACACACAAGGCAGGTCCAGATAGACTCCCACATAAAAGTCAAATTCACGCCCACATCTTAGAAAATATGACATGACTATATTGTATTTTTTGGTTTGCAAAAGTGTCTAGAACATACTGGCATCATTGTATTAAAAATATTCAAAAGTGCAGTTTTCAAGGTATGGCTAGGGGGCGCTATACTTGGAGCAGGCTACACATTAATGGCTTCATTCTGTTCAGTTTCAGGTGGCGCATTAGTGACATGAATATGAGCTCTGTGGGCTTATGCCTGTGAGCGTGAGCTTTCGTGGAAACAACGCGGAATCTACGTGTTTTTTGCCGCGTCGTTACGAGAAGACGGTGAAACTTTTTTGAGAAACGCTGGGCAAATATTGAATTTCAATATGTCTAGACGCGCTGTGCCAAATGTGAGCTAAATCCGACAAAAAACCAGGGACTAGTTCGTTAAAACGTAAAATGAGTTTAGACGAGGTCCGGGTTTGAAGCCAAGATGGCCGCCTCCCTGTGCGAGTGGGCGTGGCGCTCCAAGTGAGTTTTGGGCTTGTCCTGATGTCCCCTCTCACTGTGGCGAGTGATTCGGGCCTACGCCCAAAAACGCCCCAATTTTTTTGAATTGGGGTCCGCTTCCAGAGGGCGCTGTGGAGCCATTTTGTTGTGGGCGTGTCCCATTCGTCCAATATCATAAATTTTTTCGCTGCCCCATTGCCTCCGCCAATTTTGGGGAGCTTTCACCCACGTTTAGCGGGTCAAAAACGCGATCCTTTCCGGAGAAAAAAAATAATAATAATAATAATAATAAGAAACCACCCAAAAACAATAGTCCCTTGCCAGGACTGCGTCCGGCTCGGGCCTAAATATTAGGAGAACGGAGCGAGATAGAGGCATGGTGTAATATATTTTTTTGTTTGTTATGATGAGTAGAACACATCTGGAAAGTTTGGTGGAAATCGGACAAAATAATTTTTTCAAGGTATAGGCAGGGGGCGCTATAGTGATGTGCACCGTGAAGTAATTGATCTCTATGGAATCAGACCGTAAGTGGCCTTCTGTCAGCCAAGTAGGATCCAGACTGGATAGAGCGCGTGCCTGCGAGATGGTGTCACATTTACATGACAAAACGTGTTTTTGGGGGGGCGCCATTCGAAACGGGGGGGTCTGAGTGAAAAAAAAGTCAGGTATTTTTTGTAGCCCCGTGTCAGGAGAGTCTGTTTAAACAGGTATGGGCTTATTCTGCTGAAAAACCAGGGACTAGTTTGTTGACACACAAGGCAGGTCCAGATAGACTCCCACATAAAAGTCAAATTCACGCCCACATCTTAGAAAATATGACATGACTATATTGTATTTTTTGGTTTGCAAAAGTGTCTAGAACATACTGGCATCATTGTATTAAAAATATTCAAAAGTGCAGTTTTCAAGGTATGGCTAGGGGGCGCTATACTTGGAGCAGGCTACACATTAATGGCTTCATTCTGTTCAGTTTCAGGTGGCGCATTAGTGACATGAATATGAGCTCTGTGGGCTTATGCCTGTGAGCGTGAGCTTTCGTGGAAACAACGCGGAATCTACGTGTTTTTTGCCGCGTCGTTACGAGAAGACGGTGAAACTTTTTTGAGAAACGCTGGGCAAATATTGAATTTCAATATGTCTAGACGCGCTGTGCCAAATGTGAGCTAAATCCGACAAAAAACCAGGGACTAGTTCGTTAAAACGTAAAATGAGTTTAGACGAGGTCCGGGTTTGAAGCCAAGATGGCCGCCTCCCTGTGCGAGTGGGCGTGGCGCTCCAAGTGAGTTTTGGGCTTGTCCTGATGTCCCCTCTCACTGTGGCGAGTGATTCGGGCCTACGCCCAAAAACGCCCCAATTTTTTTGAATTGGGGTCCGCTTCCAGAGGGCGCTGTGGAGCCATTTTGTTGTGGGCGTGTCCCATTCGTCCAATATCATAAATTTTTTCGCTGCCCCATTGCCTCCGCCAATTTTGGGGAGCTTTCACCCACGTTTAGCGGGTCAAAAACGCGATCCTTTCCGGAGAAAAAAAATAATAATAATAATAATAATAAGAAACCACCCAAAAACAATAGTCCCTTGCCAGGACTGCGTCCGGCTCGGGCCTAAATATTAGGAGAACGGAGCGAGATAGAGGCATGGTGTAATATATTTTTTTGTTTGTTATGATGAGTAGAACACATCTGGAAAGTTTGGTGGAAATCGGACAAAATAATTTTTTCAAGGTATAGGCAGGGGGCGCTATAGTGATGTGCACCGTGAAGTAATTGATCTCTATGGAATCAGACCGTAAGTGGCCTTCTGTCAGCCAAGTAGGATCCAGACTGGATAGAGCGCGTGCCTGCGAGATGGTGTCACATTTACATGACAAAACGTGTTTTTGGGGGGGCGCCATTCGAAACGGGGGGGTCTGAGTGAAAAAAAAGTCAGGTATTTTTTGTAGCCCCGTGTCAGGAGAGTCTGTTTAAACAGGTATGGGCTTATTCTGCTGAAAAACCAGGGACTAGTTTGTTGACACACAAGGCAGGTCCAGATAGACTCCCACATAAAAGTCAAATTCACGCCCACATCTTAGAAAATATGACATGACTATATTGTATTTTTTGGTTTGCAAAAGTGTCTAGAACATACTGGCATCATTGTATTAAAAATATTCAAAAGTGCAGTTTTCAAGGTATGGCTAGGGGGCGCTATACTTGGAGCAGGCTACACATTAATGGCTTCATTCTGTTCAGTTTCAGGTGGCGCATTAGTGACATGAATATGAGCTCTGTGGGCTTATGCCTGTGAGCGTGAGCTTTCGTGGAAACAACGCGGAATCTACGTGTTTTTTGCCGCGTCGTTACGAGAAGACGGTGAAACTTTTTTGAGAAACGCTGGGCAAATATTGAATTTCAATATGTCTAGACGCGCTGTGCCAAATGTGAGCTAAATCCGACAAAAAACCAGGGACTAGTTCGTTAAAACGTAAAATGAGTTTAGACGAGGTCCGGGTTTGAAGCCAAGATGGCCGCCTCCCTGTGCGAGTGGGCGTGGCGCTCCAAGTGAGTTTTGGGCTTGTCCTGATGTCCCCTCTCACTGTGGCGAGTGATTCGGGCCTACGCCCAAAAACGCCCCAATTTTTTTGAATTGGGGTCCGCTTCCAGAGGGCGCTGTGGAGCCATTTTGTTGTGGGCGTGTCCCATTCGTCCAATATCATAAATTTTTTCGCTGCCCCATTGCCTCCGCCAATTTTGGGGAGCTTTCACCCACGTTTAGCGGGTCAAAAACGCGATCCTTTCCGGAGAAAAAAAATAATAATAATAATAATAATAAGAAACCACCCAAAAACAATAGTCCCTTGCCAGGACTGCGTCCGGCTCGGGCCTAAATATTAGGAGAACGGAGCGAGATAGAGGCATGGTGTAATATATTTTTTTGTTTGTTATGATGAGTAGAACACATCTGGAAAGTTTGGTGGAAATCGGACAAAATAATTTTTTCAAGGTATAGGCAGGGGGCGCTATAGTGATGTGCACCGTGAAGTAATTGATCTCTATGGAATCAGACCGTAAGTGGCCTTCTGTCAGCCAAGTAGGATCCAGACTGGATAGAGCGCGTGCCTGCGAGATGGTGTCACATTTACATGACAAAACGTGTTTTTGGGGGGGCGCCATTCGAAACGGGGGGGTCTGAGTGAAAAAAAAGTCAGGTATTTTTTGTAGCCCCGTGTCAGGAGAGTCTGTTTAAACAGGTATGGGCTTATTCTGCTGAAAAACCAGGGACTAGTTTGTTGACACACAAGGCAGGTCCAGATAGACTCCCACATAAAAGTCAAATTCACGCCCACATCTTAGAAAATATGACATGACTATATTGTATTTTTTGGTTTGCAAAAGTGTCTAGAACATACTGGCATCATTGTATTAAAAATATTCAAAAGTGCAGTTTTCAAGGTATGGCTAGGGGGCGCTATACTTGGAGCAGGCTACACATTAATGGCTTCATTCTGTTCAGTTTCAGGTGGCGCATTAGTGACATGAATATGAGCTCTGTGGGCTTATGCCTGTGAGCGTGAGCTTTCGTGGAAACAACGCGGAATCTACGTGTTTTTTGCCGCGTCGTTACGAGAAGACGGTGAAACTTTTTTGAGAAACGCTGGGCAAATATTGAATTTCAATATGTCTAGACGCGCTGTGCCAAATGTGAGCTAAATCCGACAAAAAACCAGGGACTAGTTCGTTAAAACGTAAAATGAGTTTAGACGAGGTCCGGGTTTGAAGCCAAGATGGCCGCCTCCCTGTGCGAGTGGGCGTGGCGCTCCAAGTGAGTTTTGGGCTTGTCCTGATGTCCCCTCTCACTGTGGCGAGTGATTCGGGCCTACGCCCAAAAACGCCCCAATTTTTTTGAATTGGGGTCCGCTTCCAGAGGGCGCTGTGGAGCCATTTTGTTGTGGGCGTGTCCCATTCGTCCAATATCATAAATTTTTTCGCTGCCCCATTGCCTCCGCCAATTTTGGGGAGCTTTCACCCACGTTTAGCGGGTCAAAAACGCGATCCTTTCCGGAGAAAAAAAATAATAATAATAATAATAATAAGAAACCACCCAAAAACAATAGTCCCTTGCCAGGACTGCGTCCGGCTCGGGCCTAATAATAATAATAAGAAACCACCCAAAAACAATAGTCCCTTGCCAGGACTGCGTCCGGCTCGGGCCTAAATATTAGGAGAACGGAGCGAGATAGAGGCATGGTGTAATATATTTTTTTGTTTGTTATGATGAGTAGAAGACATCTGGAAAGTTTCGTGGAAATCGGACAAAATAAATTTTTCAGGGTATAGGCAGGGGGCGCTATAGTGATGAGCACCGTGAAGTAATTGATCTCTATGGAATCAGACCGTAAGTGGCCTTCTGTCAGCCAAGTATGATCCAGACTGGATAGAGCGCGTGCCTGCGAGGTGGTGTCAAATTTACATCACAAAACGTGTTTTTGGGGGGGCGCCATTCGAAACGGGGGGGTCTGAGTGAAAAAAAAGTCTGGTATTTTTTGTAGCCCCGTGTCAGGAGAGTCTGTTTAAACAGGTATGGGCTTATTCTGCTGAAAAACCAGGGACTAGTTTGTTGACACACAAGGCAGGTCCAGATAGACTCCCACATAAAAGTCAAAGTCACGGCCACATCTTAGAAAATATGACATGACTATAATGTATTTTTTGGTTTCCAAAAGTGTCTAGAACATGCTGGCATCATTGTATTAAAAAGATACAAAAGTGCAGTTTTCAAGGTATGGCTAGGGGGCGCTATCCTGGGAGCAGGCTACACATTAATGGCTTCATTCTGTTCAGTTTCAGGTGGCGCATTAGTGACATGAATATGAGCTCTGTGGGCTTATGCCTGTGAGCGTGAGCTTTCTTGGAAACAACGCGAAATCTACGCGTTTTTTTACGCGGCGTTACGCGGAGACGGTGAAACTTTTTTGAGAAACGCTGGGCAAATATTGAATTTCAATATGTCTAGACGCGCTGTGCCAAATGTGAGCTAAATCCGACGAAAAACCAGGGACTAGTTCGTCAAAACGTAAAATGAGTTTAGACGATGTCCGGGTTTGAAGCCAAGATGGCCGCCTCCCTGTGCGAGTGGGCGTGGCGCTCCAAGTGAGTTTTGGGCTTGTCCTGATGTCCCCTCTCACTGTGGCGAGTGATTCGGGCGTACGCCCAAAAACGCCCCGATTTTTTTGAATTGGGGTCCGCTTCCAGAGGGCGCTGTGGAGCCATTTTGTTGTGGGCGTGTCCCATTCGTCCAATTTCATAAATTTTTTCGCCGCCCCATTGCCTCCGCCAATTTTGGGGAGCTTTCACCCACGTTTAGCGGGTCAAAAACGCGATCCTTTCCGGAGAAAAAAAAAAATAATAATAATAATAATAATAATAATAATAAGAAACCACCCAAAAACAATAGTCCCTTGCCAGGACTGCGTCCGGCTCGGGCCTAAATATTAGGAGAACGGAGCGAGATAGAGGCATGGTGTAATATATTTTTTTGTTTGTTATGATGAGTAGAAGACATCTGGAAAGTTTCGTGGAAATCGGACAAAATAAATTTTTCAGGGTATAGGCAGGGGGCGCTATAGTGATGAGCACCGTGAAGTAATTGATCTCTATGGAATCAGACCGTAAGTGGCCTTCTGTCAGCCAAGTATGATCCAGACTGGATAGAGCGCGTGCCTGCGAGGTGGTGTCAAATTTACATCACAAAACGTGTTTTTGGGGGGGCGCCATTCGAAACGGGGGGGTCTGAGTGAAAAAAAAGTCTGGTATTTTTTGTAGCCCCGTGTCAGGAGAGTCTGTTTAAACAGGTATGGGCTTATTCTGCTGAAAAACCAGGGACTAGTTTGTTGACACACAAGGCAGGTCCAGATAGACTCCCACATAAAAGTCAAAGTCACGGCCACATCTTAGAAAATATGACATGACTATAATGTATTTTTTGGTTTCCAAAAGTGTCTAGAACATGCTGGCATCATTGTATTAAAAAGATACAAAAGTGCAGTTTTCAAGGTATGGCTAGGGGGCGCTATCCTGGGAGCAGGCTACACATTAATGGCTTCATTCTGTTCAGTTTCAGGTGGCGCATTAGTGACATGAATATGAGCTCTGTGGGCTTATGCCTGTGAGCGTGAGCTTTCTTGGAAACAACGCGAAATCTACGCGTTTTTTTACGCGGCGTTACGCGGAGACGGTGAAACTTTTTTGAGAAACGCTGGGCAAATATTGAATTTCAATATGTCTAGACGCGCTGTGCCAAATGTGAGCTAAATCCGACGAAAAACCAGGGACTAGTTCGTCAAAACGTAAAATGAGTTTAGACGATGTCCGGGTTTGAAGCCAAGATGGCCGCCTCCCTGTGCGAGTGGGCGTGGCGCTCCAAGTGAGTTTTGGGGTCGTCCTGATGTCCCCTCTCACTGTGGCGAGTGATTCTGGCGTACGCCCAAAAACGCCCCAATTTTTTTGAATTGGGGTCCGCTTCCAGAGGGCGCTGTGGAGCCATTTTGTTGTGGGCGTGTCCCATTCGTCCAATTTCATAAATTTTTTCGCCGCCCCATTGCCTCCGCCAATTTTGGGGAGCTTTCACCCACGTTTAGCGGGTCAAAAACGCGATCCTTTCCGGAGAAAAAAAATAATAATAATAATAATAATAATAATAATAATAAGAAACCACCCAAAAACAATAGTCCCTTGCCAGGACTGCGTCCGGCTCGGGCCTAAATATTAGGAGAACGGAGCGAGATAGAGGCATGGTGTAATATATTTTTTTGTTTGTTATGATGAGTAGAAGACATCTGGAAAGTTTCGTGGAAATCGGACAAAATAAATTTTTCAGGGTATAGGCAGGGGGCGCTATAGTGATGAGCACCGTGAAGTAATTGATCTCTATGGAATCAGACCGTAAGTGGCCTTCTGTCAGCCAAGTATGATCCAGACTGGATAGAGCGCGTGCCTGCGAGGTGGTGTCAAATTTACATCACAAAACGTGTTTTTGGGGGGGCGCCATTCGAAACGGGGGGGTCTGAGTGAAAAAAAAGTCTGGTATTTTTTGTAGCCCCGTGTCAGGAGAGTCTGTTTAAACAGGTATGGGCTTATTCTGCTGAAAAACCAGGGACTAGTTTGTTGACACACAAGGCAGGTCCAGATAGACTCCCACATAAAAGTCAAAGTCACGGCCACATCTTAGAAAATATGACATGACTATAATGTATTTTTTGGTTTCCAAAAGTGTCTAGAACATGCTGGCATCATTGTATTAAAAAGATACAAAAGTGCAGTTTTCAAGGTATGGCTAGGGGGCGCTATCCTGGGAGCAGGCTACACATTAATGGCTTCATTCTGTTCAGTTTCAGGTGGCGCATTAGTGACATGAATATGAGCTCTGTGGGCTTATGCCTGTGAGCGTGAGCTTTCTTGGAAACAACGCGAAATCTACGCGTTTTTTTACGCGGCGTTACGCGGAGACGGTGAAACTTTTTTGAGAAACGCTGGGCAAATATTGAATTTCAATATGTCTAGACGCGCTGTGCCAAATGTGAGCTAAATCCGACGAAAAACCAGGGACTAGTTCGTCAAAACGTAAAATGAGTTTAGACGATGTCCGGGTTTGAAGCCAAGATGGCCGCCTCCCTGTGCGAGTGGGCGTGGCGCTCCAAGTGAGTTTTGGGCTTGTCCTGATGTCCCCTCTCACTGTGGCGAGTGATTCGGGCGTACGCCCAAAAACGCCCCGATTTTTTTGAATTGGGGTCCGCTTCCAGAGGGCGCTGTGGAGCCATTTTGTTGTGGGCGTGTCCCATTCGTCCAATTTCATAAATTTTTTCGCCGCCCCATTGCCTCCGCCAATTTTGGGGAGCTTTCACCCACGTTTAGCGGGTCAAAAACGCGATCCTTTCCGGAGAAAAAAAAAAATAATAATAATAATAATAATAATAATAATAAGAAACCACCCAAAAACAATAGTCCCTTGCCAGGACTGCGTCCGGCTCGGGCCTAAATATTAGGAGAACGGAGCGAGATAGAGGCATGGTGTAATATATTTTTTTGTTTGTTATGATGAGTAGAAGACATCTGGAAAGTTTCGTGGAAATCGGACAAAATAAATTTTTCAGGGTATAGGCAGGGGGCGCTATAGTGATGAGCACCGTGAAGTAATTGATCTCTATGGAATCAGACCGTAAGTGGCCTTCTGTCAGCCAAGTATGATCCAGACTGGATAGAGCGCGTGCCTGCGAGGTGGTGTCAAATTTACATCACAAAACGTGTTTTTGGGGGGGCGCCATTCGAAACGGGGGGGTCTGAGTGAAAAAAAAGTCTGGTATTTTTTGTAGCCCCGTGTCAGGAGAGTCTGTTTAAACAGGTATGGGCTTATTCTGCTGAAAAACCAGGGACTAGTTTGTTGACACACAAGGCAGGTCCAGATAGACTCCCACATAAAAGTCAAAGTCACGGCCACATCTTAGAAAATATGACATGACTATAATGTATTTTTTGGTTTCCAAAAGTGTCTAGAACATGCTGGCATCATTGTATTAAAAAGATACAAAAGTGCAGTTTTCAAGGTATGGCTAGGGGGCGCTATCCTGGGAGCAGGCTACACATTAATGGCTTCATTCTGTTCAGTTTCAGGTGGCGCATTAGTGACATGAATATGAGCTCTGTGGGCTTATGCCTGTGAGCGTGAGCTTTCTTGGAAACAACGCGAAATCTACGCGTTTTTTTACGCGGCGTTACGCGGAGACGGTGAAACTTTTTTGAGAAACGCTGGGCAAATATTGAATTTCAATATGTCTAGACGCGCTGTGCCAAATGTGAGCTAAATCCGACGAAAAACCAGGGACTAGTTCGTCAAAACGTAAAATGAGTTTAGACGATGTCCGGGTTTGAAGCCAAGATGGCCGCCTCCCTGTGCGAGTGGGCGTGGCGCTCCAAGTGAGTTTTGGGGTCGTCCTGATGTCCCCTCTCACTGTGGCGAGTGATTCTGGCGTACGCCCAAAAACGCCCCAATTTTTTTGAATTGGGGTCCGCTTCCAGAGGGCGCTGTGGAGCCATTTTGTTGTGGGCGTGTCCCATTCGTCCAATTTCATAAATTTTTTCGCCGCCCCATTGCCTCCGCCAATTTTGGGGAGCTTTCACCCACGTTTAGCGGGTCAAAAACGCGATCCTTTCCGGAGAAAAAAAATAATAATAATAATAATAATAATAATAATAATAAGAAACCACCCAAAAACAATAGTCCCTTGCCAGGACTGCGTCCGGCTCGGGCCTAAATATTAGGAGAACGGAGCGAGATAGAGGCATGGTGTAATATATTTTTTTGTTTGTTATGATGAGTAGAAGACATCTGGAAAGTTTCGTGGAAATCGGACAAAATAAATTTTTCAGGGTATAGGCAGGGGGCGCTATAGTGATGAGCACCGTGAAGTAATTGATCTCTATGGAATCAGACCGTAAGTGGCCTTCTGTCAGCCAAGTATGATCCAGACTGGATAGAGCGCGTGCCTGCGAGGTGGTGTCAAATTTACATCACAAAACGTGTTTTTGGGGGGGCGCCATTCGAAACGGGGGGGTCTGAGTGAAAAAAAAGTCTGGTATTTTTTGTAGCCCCGTGTCAGGAGAGTCTGTTTAAACAGGTATGGGCTTATTCTGCTGAAAAACCAGGGACTAGTTTGTTGACACACAAGGCAGGTCCAGATAGACTCCCACATAAAAGTCAAAGTCACGGCCACATCTTAGAAAATATGACATGACTATAATGTATTTTTTGGTTTCCAAAAGTGTCTAGAACATGCTGGCATCATTGTATTAAAAAGATACAAAAGTGCAGTTTTCAAGGTATGGCTAGGGGGCGCTATCCTGGGAGCAGGCTACACATTAATGGCTTCATTCTGTTCAGTTTCAGGTGGCGCATTAGTGACATGAATATGAGCTCTGTGGGCTTATGCCTGTGAGCGTGAGCTTTCTTGGAAACAACGCGAAATCTACGCGTTTTTTTACGCGGCGTTACGCGGAGACGGTGAAACTTTTTTGAGAAACGCTGGGCAAATATTGAATTTCAATATGTCTAGACGCGCTGTGCCAAATGTGAGCTAAATCCGACGAAAAACCAGGGACTAGTTCGTCAAAACGTAAAATGAGTTTAGACGATGTCCGGGTTTGAAGCCAAGATGGCCGCCTCCCTGTGCGAGTGGGCGTGGCGCTCCAAGTGAGTTTTGGGCTTGTCCTGATGTCCCCTCTCACTGTGGCGAGTGATTCGGGCGTACGCCCAAAAACGCCCCGATTTTTTTGAATTGGGGTCCGCTTCCAGAGGGCGCTGTGGAGCCATTTTGTTGTGGGCGTGTCCCATTCGTCCAATTTCATAAATTTTTTCGCCGCCCCATTGCCTCCGCCAATTTTGGGGAGCTTTCACCCACGTTTAGCGGGTCAAAAACGCGATCCTTTCCGGAGAAAAAAAATAATAATAATAATAATAATAATAATAATAATAAGAAACCACCCAAAAACAATAGTCCCTTGCCAGGACTGCGTCCGGCTCGGGCCTAATAAGAAACCACCCAAAAACAATAGTCCCTTGCCAGGACTGCGTCCGGCTCGGGCCTAAATATTAGGAGAACGGAGCGAGATAGAGGCATGGTGTAATATATTTTTTTGTTTGTTATGATGAGTAGAACACATCTGGAAAGTTTGGTGGAAATCGGACAAAATAATTTTTTCAAGGTATAGGCAGGGGGCGCTATAGTGATGTGCACCGTGAAGTAATTGATCTCTATGGAATCAGACCGTAAGTGGCCTTCTGTCAGCCAAGTAGGATCCAGACTGGATAGAGCGCGTGCCTGCGAGATGGTGTCACATTTACATGACAAAACGTGTTTTTGGGGGGGCGCCATTCGAAACGGGGGGGTCTGAGTGAAAAAAAAGTCAGGTATTTTTTGTAGCCCCGTGTCAGGAGAGTCTGTTTAAACAGGTATGGGCTTATTCTGCTGAAAAACCAGGGACTAGTTTGTTGACACACAAGGCAGGTCCAGATAGACTCCCACATAAAAGTCAAATTCACGCCCACATCTTAGAAAATATGACATGACTATATTGTATTTTTTGGTTTGCAAAAGTGTCTAAAACATACTGGCATCATTGTATTAAAAATATTCAAAAGTGCAGTTTTCAAGGTATGGCTAGGGGGCGCTATACTTGGAGCAGGCTACACATTAATGGCTTCATTCTGTTCAGTTTCAGGTGGCGCATTAGTGACATGAATATGAGCTCTGTGGGCTTATGCCTGTGAGCGTGAGCTTTCGTGGAAACAACGCGGAATCTACGTGTTTTTTGCCGCGTCGTTACGAGAAGACGGTGAAACTTTTTTGAGAAACGCTGGGCAAATATTGAATTTCAATATGTCTAGACGCGCTGTGCCAAATGTGAGCTAAATCCGACAAAAAACCAGGGACTAGTTCGTTAAAACGTAAAATGAGTTTAGACGAGGTCCGGGTTTGAAGCCAAGATGGCCGCCTCCCTGTGCGAGTGGGCGTGGCGCTCCAAGTGAGTTTTGGGCTTGTCCTGATGTCCCCTCTCACTGTGGCGAGTGATTCGGGCCTACGCCCAAAAACGCCCCAATTTTTTTGAATTGGGGTCCGCTTCCAGAGGGCGCTGTGGAGCCATTTTGTTGTGGGCGTGTCCCATTCGTCCAATATCATAAATTTTTTCGCTGCCCCATTGCCTCCGCCAATTTTGGGGAGCTTTCACCCACGTTTAGCGGGTCAAAAACGCGATCCTTTCCGGAGAAAAAAAATAATAATAATAATTAAAGCCGCAAGCGGCGATGAAGGCCCTCGCCCTTGGGGACTCGTCCCTTGCAACCGCCCCCGCTCACTCTCATCCCTTGCGGCCACCTCCGCTCGCTCTCGTTCCTTGCGGCCACCTCCGCTCGTTGTCATCCCTTGCTACCACCTTTGCTCACTCTCACGCCTTACGACCACCTCTGTTTGCTGTGGTCCCTTGCGATCAATCCTCATCACACTGATTTAAGTTGTATTACAGTGCATTTTATGCGAAAGTCCCTTAAAGTTGCATTACAGTTCATTTTATGCGAAAGTCCCTTAAAGTTGCATTACAGTTTATTATATGCGAAAGTCCCTTTAAGTTGCATTACAGTTTATTATATGCGAAAGTCCCTCTAAGTTGCATTACAGTTTATTATATGCGAAAGTCCCTCTAAGTTGCATTACAGTTTATTATATGCGAAAGTCCCTCTAAGTTGCATTACAGTTTATTATATGCGAAAGTCCCTCTAAGTTGCATTACAGTTTATTATATGCGAAAGTCCCTTTAAGTTGCATTACAGTTTATTATATGCGAAAGTCCCTCTAAGTTGCATTACAGTTTATTATATGCGAAAGTCCCTTTAAGTTGCATTACAGTTTATTATATGCGAAAGTCCGTCTAAGTTGCATTACAGTTTATTATATGCGAAAGTCCCTTTAAGTTGCATTACAGTACATTATATGCGAAAGTCCCTTTAAGTTGCATTACAGTTTATTATATGCGAAAGTCCCTTTAAGTTGCATTACAGTTTATTATATGCGAAAGTCCCTTTAAGTTGCATTACAGTTCATTTTATGCGAAAGTCCCTTTAAGTTGCATTACAGTTTATTATATGCGAAAGTCCCTTTAAGTTGCATGACAGTGCTTTATATGCGAATGTCCCTATAAAGTTACATAATTGTGTTGTAATTGCAATAATCCCTATTTTGTTGCAGAAACTGTACAAACATGTTGATATTGCAGAAACTCTTAACACTGTATAAACGGTTAAAATCACTGACAGACTGCACTGTATCAGAAATTCTATTAAAATGCCGACAAAAAAAGAGAAAGTATTAGAGAAGTGTCACAGCCATGTTTGAACTGGCAACCTCCTCCACCAAAGACAAGCACACTATCACTGAGCTGTACCTCCATGGTAGTTAGACCCCGATGTGGGCTACTTTTGTCTAAATTATTGAGCAGAAGTTAGTTCCCAGCACACCACTGGAGGAGAGAGGTAATTTCAGGTCATGCACCCCACCCATACATTGGGGCGGGACCATAGGTGCGGTTATAAAAAAAAAAAAAAGAGCTAAGGTCAAAATTGATCCATTAATGTCATGATTGACAAGCCAATGCACAAGCAGTAACACTACACAGGCACAACCAATCTCATGAAACGTCCTGTATTCATGTGTTTTAGGCTGTGACAATGTGTGCAGTTGCCCATGTAAAAGGTGAAAACAATATAAAAGTGTCATGGCTGTGTTTGGACGAGCAACCTCCTTCACTTGAAACATGGGCCTGATGATGGCTTGGTTTCTCCAAATTCCCAGGCTGGAATTTGGTCGCAGCAACACACTGGAGGAGAGGTTATTTCCCTGTTTTTAGTGAGTTCTTCCTGGAAGGTGCTGAGTCCAAAAGAAAAAGGAAATAAAAGAGTGAACATTGGGATTGGATCCAGCAACCTCCTGTACACTAGTTCAGCTCTCTACCGATGGAGCTACTCCAGCTGAGTGAATAAAACAGCAGATTGGAAATTAATGTCATGAGAGATCATGCACTTGTGTGTTTGCAGGAAACGGATTCACAGTTTAGATACCCCCCCCCCCCCACCCCCCCACCTTGAACATTTCCCCGATTGTTTTCGACATATTCCCCAGTGTTTCCTCAATTGTCTCCCTACTATCCCCCATTTCTTTCTCTTTAGTGACGCATGTTTTGAAGCGTTTTTCATGAGGGTGGGACCATATTTGCGGTTAAAAAAAAAAAAAAAAAAAGGTAAAGTCAGAATTGATCCAACAACCTAATGGTTGGGAATCCAACGCTCAAGCTATGATGCCACACAGGCACAGAAACTTCTGCAAAATGTCCCTTACTCACATGTTATAGGCTGTGACAATGTGTGCAGCATCCCATGTAAAAGGTGAAGGCAATATGAAAGTGTCAAGGTCGTGTTTGGACTAGCAACCTCCTTCACTTGAGACGAACATGCTATCACTGAGCTGTAATTCCATGCAAACATGGGCCTGATGACTGCTTGGGTACTCCAAATTCACAGGCTGAAATTTGATCCCGGCAACACACTGGAGGGGTAATTTTCATGTTTCTAATGAGTTTGGAACCATCGGCGACGATTCATGTTCTTACCAGAAAGGGCGGAGTCGAAAAGAAAAACAAATGAAAAAGAGTCAAGGTTGGTATTTGATCCAGCAACCTCCTGTACACTAACCCAGCTCTCTACCAATGGAGCTACTAAGACTGAGTGATTACTGCAGGGGATTTGACATTGATATCATGAAATACCCCGCACTTGTGTATTTGCATGAAATGGATTTACAGTATAGAAAATAATATATTCTATCATTATTTAATCAGGGTAAATTCCTGGCTGCCCAAAGAAACGTTGAGAGAGGGTTTCAGCCCTGCAGCACCCTCGATATTGAAGCAATATTTTGGAAAGACCCATATAGTACAAGGAGCACACAGAGAGACGGACAGGAAACAGACGAATTAAACTTCCTGTGATTGTACTGTTGAGAAAAACGTGAATTTGGAGGCAAAAACGTCCAAATTAAAGCTTCTGTCTGTGACAGAGGGGTAGTATAAGTACCTATGAGTCCAAAAGTGTGGCTTTTGTGAAGAAAGGGAGAAATTTGGAAAATTGGCGAATTTCAGGAGACAGAGGCCTCTGACAGAGGCCAGTATGCAGCTAGGCTAAGACCTCTGGCTATTTTCACGGAGGATGGGCGGGCCACTTACAAGCCACTTGAAAGCCAATTCAAGCCAAGATGGCCGCCTCCCTGTGCGAGTGGGCGTGGCGCTCCAAGTGAGTTTTGGGCTTGTCCTGATGTCCCCTCTCACTGTGCCCAAGGACTCGGGCATACGCCCAAAAATGCCCCAATTTTTTTGAATTGGGGTCCGCTTCCAGAGGGCGCTGTGGAGCCATTTTGTTGTGGGCGTGTCCCATTCGTCCAATATCATAAATTTTTTCGCTGCCTCATTGCCTCCGCCAATTTTGGGGAGCTTTCACCCACGTTTAGCGGGTCAAAAACGCGATCCTTTCCGGAGAAAAAAAATAATAATAATAATAATAATAATAATAATAATAAGAAACCACCCAAAAACAATAGTCCCTTGCCAGGACTGCGTCCGGCTCGGGCCTAAATATAAGGAGAACGGAGCGAGATAGAGGCATGGTGTAATATATTTTTTTCTTTGTTATGATGAGTAGAACACATCTGGAAAGTTTGGTGGAAATCGGACAAAATAATTTTTTCAAGGTATAGGCAGGGGGCGCTATAGTGATGTGCACCGTGAAGTAATTGATCTCTATGGAATCAGACCGTAAGTGGCCTTCTGTCAGCCAAGTATGATCCAGACTGGATAGAGCGCGCGCCTGCGAGGTGGTGTCAAATTTACATGACAAAACGTGTTTTTGGGGGGGCGCCATTCGAAACGGGGGGGTCTGAGTGGAAAAAAAGTCAGGTATTTTTTGTAGCCCCGTGTCAGGAGAGTCTGTTTAAACAGGTATGGGCTTATTCTGCTGAAAAACCAGGGACTAGTTTGTTGACACACAAGGCAGGTCCAGATAGACTCCCACATAAAAGTCAAAGTCACGGCCACATCTTAGAAAATATGACATGACTATAATGTATTTTTTGGTTTCCAAAAGTGTCTAGAACATACTGGCATCATTGTATTAAAAAGATTCAAAAGTGCAGTTTTCAAGGTATGGCTAGGGGGCGCTATCCTGGGAGCAGACTACACATTAATGGCGTCATTCTGTTCAGTTTCAGGTGGCGCATTAGTGACATGAATATGAGCTCTGTGGGCTTATGCCTGTGAGCGTGAGCTTTCTTGGAAACAACGCGAAATCTACGCGTTTTTTGCCGCGGCGTTACGCGGAGACGGTGAAACTTTTTTGAGAAACGCTGGGCAAATATTGAATTTCAATATGTCTAGATGCGCTGTGCCAAATGTGAGCTAAATCCGACGAAAAACCAGGGACTAGTTCGTTAAAACGTAAAATGAGTTTAGACGATGTCCGGGTTTGAAGCCAAGATGGCCGCCTCCCTGTGCGAGTGGGCGTGGCGCTCCAAGTGAGTTTTGGGCTTGTCCTGATGTCCCCTCTCACTGTGCCCAAGGACTCGGGCATACGCCCAAAAATGCCCCAATTTTTTTGAATTGGGGTCCGCTTCCAGAGGGCGCTGTGGAGCCATTTTGTTGTGGGCGTGTCCCATTCGTCCAATATCATAAATTTTTTCGCTGCCTCATTGCCTCCGCCAATTTTGGGGAGCTTTCACCCACGTTTAGCGGGTCAAAAACGCGATCCTTTCCGGAGAAAAAAAATAATAATAATAATAATAATAATAATAATAATAATAAGAAACCACCCAAAAACAATAGTCCCTTGCCAGGACTGCGTCCGGCTCGGGCCTAAATATAAGGAGAACGGAGCGAGATAGAGGCATGGTGTAATATATTTTTTTCTTTGTTATGATGAGTAGAACACATCTGGAAAGTTTGGTGGAAATCGGACAAAATAATTTTTTCAAGGTATAGGCAGGGGGCGCTATAGTGATGTGCACCGTGAAGTAATTGATCTCTATGGAATCAGACCGTAAGTGGCCTTCTGTCAGCCAAGTATGATCCAGACTGGATAGAGCGCGCGCCTGCGAGGTGGTGTCAAATTTACATGACAAAACGTGTTTTTGGGGGGGCGCCATTCGAAACGGGGGGGTCTGAGTGGAAAAAAAGTCAGGTATTTTTTGTAGCCCCGTGTCAGGAGAGTCTGTTTAAACAGGTATGGGCTTATTCTGCTGAAAAACCAGGGACTAGTTTGTTGACACACAAGGCAGGTCCAGATAGACTCCCACATAAAAGTCAAAGTCACGGCCACATCTTAGAAAATATGACATGACTATAATGTATTTTTTGGTTTCCAAAAGTGTCTAGAACATACTGGCATCATTGTATTAAAAAGATTCAAAAGTGCAGTTTTCAAGGTATGGCTAGGGGGCGCTATCCTGGGAGCAGACTACACATTAATGGCGTCATTCTGTTCAGTTTCAGGTGGCGCATTAGTGACATGAATATGAGCTCTGTGGGCTTATGCCTGTGAGCGTGAGCTTTCTTGGAAACAACGCGAAATCTACGCGTTTTTTGCCGCGGCGTTACGCGGAGACGGTGAAACTTTTTTGAGAAACGCTGGGCAAATATTGAATTTCAATATGTCTAGATGCGCTGTGCCAAATGTGAGCTAAATCCGACGAAAAACCAGGGACTAGTTCGTTAAAACGTAAAATGAGTTTAGACGATGTCCGGGTTTGAAGCCAAGATGGCCGCCTCCCTGTGCGAGTGGGCGTGGCGCTCCAAGTGAGTTTTGGGCTTGTCCTGATGTCCCCTCTCACTGTGCCCAAGGACTCGGGCATACGCCCAAAAATGCCCCAATTTTTTTGAATTGGGGTCCGCTTCCAGAGGGCGCTGTGGAGCCATTTTGTTGTGGGCGTGTCCCATTCGTCCAATATCATAAATTTTTTCGCTGCCTCATTGCCTCCGCCAATTTTGGGGAGCTTTCACCCACGTTTAGCGGGTCAAAAACGCGATCCTTTCCGGAGAAAAAAAATAATAATAATAATAATAATAATAATAATAATAAGAAACCACCCAAAAACAATAGTCCCTTGCCAGGACTGCGTCCGGCTCGGGCCTAAATATAAGGAGAACGGAGCGAGATAGAGGCATGGTGTAATATATTTTTTTCTTTGTTATGATGAGTAGAACACATCTGGAAAGTTTGGTGGAAATCGGACAAAATAATTTTTTCAAGGTATAGGCAGGGGGCGCTATAGTGATGTGCACCGTGAAGTAATTGATCTCTATGGAATCAGACCGTAAGTGGCCTTCTGTCAGCCAAGTATGATCCAGACTGGATAGAGCGCGCGCCTGCGAGGTGGTGTCAAATTTACATGACAAAACGTGTTTTTGGGGGGGCGCCATTCGAAACGGGGGGGTCTGAGTGGAAAAAAAGTCAGGTATTTTTTGTAGCCCCGTGTCAGGAGAGTCTGTTTAAACAGGTATGGGCTTATTCTGCTGAAAAACCAGGGACTAGTTTGTTGACACACAAGGCAGGTCCAGATAGACTCCCACATAAAAGTCAAAGTCACGGCCACATCTTAGAAAATATGACATGACTATAATGTATTTTTTGGTTTCCAAAAGTGTCTAGAACATACTGGCATCATTGTATTAAAAAGATTCAAAAGTGCAGTTTTCAAGGTATGGCTAGGGGGCGCTATCCTGGGAGCAGACTACACATTAATGGCGTCATTCTGTTCAGTTTCAGGTGGCGCATTAGTGACATGAATATGAGCTCTGTGGGCTTATGCCTGTGAGCGTGAGCTTTCTTGGAAACAACGCGAAATCTACGCGTTTTTTGCCGCGGCGTTACGCGGAGACGGTGAAACTTTTTTGAGAAACGCTGGGCAAATATTGAATTTCAATATGTCTAGATGCGCTGTGCCAAATGTGAGCTAAATCCGACGAAAAACCAGGGACTAGTTCGTTAAAACGTAAAATGAGTTTAGACGATGTCCGGGTTTGAAGCCAAGATGGCCGCCTCCCTGTGCGAGTGGGCGTGGCGCTCCAAGTGAGTTTTGGGCTTGTCCTGATGTCCCCTCTCACTGTGCCCAAGGACTCGGGCATACGCCCAAAAATGCCCCAATTTTTTTGAATTGGGGTCCGCTTCCAGAGGGCGCTGTGGAGCCATTTTGTTGTGGGCGTGTCCCATTCGTCCAATATCATAAATTTTTTCGCTGCCTCATTGCCTCCGCCAATTTTGGGGAGCTTTCACCCACGTTTAGCGGGTCAAAAACGCGATCCTTTCCGGAGAAAAAAAATAATAATAATAATAATAATAATAATAATAATAAGAAACCACCCAAAAACAATAGTCCCTTGCCAGGACTGCGTCCGGCTCGGGCCTAAATATAAGGAGAACGGAGCGAGATAGAGGCATGGTGTAATATATTTTTTTCTTTGTTATGATGAGTAGAACACATCTGGAAAGTTTGGTGGAAATCGGACAAAATAATTTTTTCAAGGTATAGGCAGGGGGCGCTATAGTGATGTGCACCGTGAAGTAATTGATCTCTATGGAATCAGACCGTAAGTGGCCTTCTGTCAGCCAAGTATGATCCAGACTGGATAGAGCGCGCGCCTGCGAGGTGGTGTCAAATTTACATGACAAAACGTGTTTTTGGGGGGGCGCCATTCGAAACGGGGGGGTCTGAGTGGAAAAAAAGTCAGGTATTTTTTGTAGCCCCGTGTCAGGAGAGTCTGTTTAAACAGGTATGGGCTTATTCTGCTGAAAAACCAGGGACTAGTTTGTTGACACACAAGGCAGGTCCAGATAGACTCCCACATAAAAGTCAAAGTCACGGCCACATCTTAGAAAATATGACATGACTATAATGTATTTTTTGGTTTCCAAAAGTGTCTAGAACATACTGGCATCATTGTATTAAAAAGATTCAAAAGTGCAGTTTTCAAGGTATGGCTAGGGGGCGCTATCCTGGGAGCAGACTACACATTAATGGCGTCATTCTGTTCAGTTTCAGGTGGCGCATTAGTGACATGAATATGAGCTCTGTGGGCTTATGCCTGTGAGCGTGAGCTTTCTTGGAAACAACGCGAAATCTACGCGTTTTTTGCCGCGGCGTTACGCGGAGACGGTGAAACTTTTTTGAGAAACGCTGGGCAAATATTGAATTTCAATATGTCTAGATGCGCTGTGCCAAATGTGAGCTAAATCCGACGAAAAACCAGGGACTAGTTCGTTAAAACGTAAAATGAGTTTAGACGATGTCCGGGTTTGAAGCCAAGATGGCCGCCTCCCTGTGCGAGTGGGCGTGGCGCTCCAAGTGAGTTTTGGGCTTGTCCTGATGTCCCCTCTCACTGTGCCCAAGGACTCGGGCATACGCCCAAAAATGCCCCAATTTTTTTGAATTGGGGTCCGCTTCCAGAGGGCGCTGTGGAGCCATTTTGTTGTGGGCGTGTCCCATTCGTCCAATATCATAAATTTTTTCGCTGCCTCATTGCCTCCGCCAATTTTGGGGAGCTTTCACCCACGTTTAGCGGGTCAAAAACGCGATCCTTTCCGGAGAAAAAAAATAATAATAATAATAATAATAATAATAATAATAAGAAACCACCCAAAAACAATAGTCCCTTGCCAGGACTGCGTCCGGCTCGGGCCTAAATATAAGGAGAACGGAGCGAGATAGAGGCATGGTGTAATATATTTTTTTCTTTGTTATGATGAGTAGAACACATCTGGAAAGTTTGGTGGAAATCGGACAAAATAATTTTTTCAAGGTATAGGCAGGGGGCGCTATAGTGATGTGCACCGTGAAGTAATTGATCTCTATGGAATCAGACCGTAAGTGGCCTTCTGTCAGCCAAGTATGATCCAGACTGGATAGAGCGCGCGCCTGCGAGGTGGTGTCAAATTTACATGACAAAACGTGTTTTTGGGGGGGCGCCATTCGAAACGGGGGGGTCTGAGTGGAAAAAAAGTCAGGTATTTTTTGTAGCCCCGTGTCAGGAGAGTCTGTTTAAACAGGTATGGGCTTATTCTGCTGAAAAACCAGGGACTAGTTTGTTGACACACAAGGCAGGTCCAGATAGACTCCCACATAAAAGTCAAAGTCACGGCCACATCTTAGAAAATATGACATGACTATAATGTATTTTTTGGTTTCCAAAAGTGTCTAGAACATACTGGCATCATTGTATTAAAAAGATTCAAAAGTGCAGTTTTCAAGGTATGGCTAGGGGGCGCTATCCTGGGAGCAGACTACACATTAATGGCGTCATTCTGTTCAGTTTCAGGTGGCGCATTAGTGACATGAATATGAGCTCTGTGGGCTTATGCCTGTGAGCGTGAGCTTTCTTGGAAACAACGCGAAATCTACGCGTTTTTTGCCGCGGCGTTACGCGGAGACGGTGAAACTTTTTTGAGAAACGCTGGGCAAATATTGAATTTCAATATGTCTAGATGCGCTGTGCCAAATGTGAGCTAAATCCGACGAAAAACCAGGGACTAGTTCGTTAAAACGTAAAATGAGTTTAGACGATGTCCGGGTTTGAAGCCAAGATGGCCGCCTCCCTGTGCGAGTGGGCGTGGCGCTCCAAGTGAGTTTTGGGCTTGTCCTGATGTCCCCTCTCACTGTGCCCAAGGACTCGGGCATACGCCCAAAAATGCCCCAATTTTTTTGAATTGGGGTCCGCTTCCAGAGGGCGCTGTGGAGCCATTTTGTTGTGGGCGTGTCCCATTCGTCCAATATCATAAATTTTTTCGCTGCCTCATTGCCTCCGCCAATTTTGGGGAGCTTTCACCCACGTTTAGCGGGTCAAAAACGCGATCCTTTCCGGAGAAAAAAAATAATAATAATAATAATAATAATAATAATAATAAGAAACCACCCAAAAACAATAGTCCCTTGCCAGGACTGCGTCCGGCTCGGGCCTAAATATAAGGAGAACGGAGCGAGATAGAGGCATGGTGTAATATATTTTTTTCTTTGTTATGATGAGTAGAACACATCTGGAAAGTTTGGTGGAAATCGGACAAAATAATTTTTTCAAGGTATAGGCAGGGGGCGCTATAGTGATGTGCACCGTGAAGTAATTGATCTCTATGGAATCAGACCGTAAGTGGCCTTCTGTCAGCCAAGTATGATCCAGACTGGATAGAGCGCGCGCCTGCGAGGTGGTGTCAAATTTACATGACAAAACGTGTTTTTGGGGGGGCGCCATTCGAAACGGGGGGGTCTGAGTGGAAAAAAAGTCAGGTATTTTTTGTAGCCCCGTGTCAGGAGAGTCTGTTTAAACAGGTATGGGCTTATTCTGCTGAAAAACCAGGGACTAGTTTGTTGACACACAAGGCAGGTCCAGATAGACTCCCACATAAAAGTCAAAGTCACGGCCACATCTTAGAAAATATGACATGACTATAATGTATTTTTTGGTTTCCAAAAGTGTCTAGAACATACTGGCATCATTGTATTAAAAAGATTCAAAAGTGCAGTTTTCAAGGTATGGCTAGGGGGCGCTATCCTGGGAGCAGACTACACATTAATGGCGTCATTCTGTTCAGTTTCAGGTGGCGCATTAGTGACATGAATATGAGCTCTGTGGGCTTATGCCTGTGAGCGTGAGCTTTCTTGGAAACAACGCGAAATCTACGCGTTTTTTGCCGCGGCGTTACGCGGAGACGGTGAAACTTTTTTGAGAAACGCTGGGCAAATATTGAATTTCAATATGTCTAGATGCGCTGTGCCAAATGTGAGCTAAATCCGACGAAAAACCAGGGACTAGTTCGTTAAAACGTAAAATGAGTTTAGACGATGTCCGGGTTTGAAGCCAAGATGGCCGCCTCCCTGTGCGAGTGGGCGTGGCGCTCCAAGTGAGTTTTGGGCTTGTCCTGATGTCCCCTCTCACTGTGCCCAAGGACTCGGGCATACGCCCAAAAATGCCCCAATTTTTTTGAATTGGGGTCCGCTTCCAGAGGGCGCTGTGGAGCCATTTTGTTGTGGGCGTGTCCCATTCGTCCAATATCATAAATTTTTTCGCTGCCTCATTGCCTCCGCCAATTTTGGGGAGCTTTCACCCACGTTTAGCGGGTCAAAAACGCGATCCTTTCCGGAGAAAAAAAATAATAATAATAATAATAATAAGAAACCACCCAAAAACAATAGTCCCTTGCCAGGACTGCGTCCGGCTCGGGCCTAAATATTAGGAGAACGGAGCGAGATAGAGGCATGGTGTAATATATTTTTTTGTTTGTTATGATGAGTAGAACACATCTGGAAAGTTTGGTGGAAATCGGACAAAATAATTTTTTCAAGGTATAGGCAGGGGGCGCTATAGTGATGTGCACCGTGAAGTAATTGATCTCTATGGAATCAGACCGTAAGTGGCCTTCTGTCAGCCAAGTAGGATCCAGACTGGATAGAGCGCGTGCCTGCGAGATGGTGTCACATTTACATGACAAAACGTGTTTTTGGGGGGGCGCCATTCGAAACGGGGGGGTCTGAGTGAAAAAAAAGTCAGGTATTTTTTGTAGCCCCGTGTCAGGAGAGTCTGTTTAAACAGGTATGGGCTTATTCTGCTGAAAAACCAGGGACTAGTTTGTTGACACACAAGGCAGGTCCAGATAGACTCCCACATAAAAGTCAAATTCACGCCCACATCTTAGAAAATATGACATGACTATATTGTATTTTTTGGTTTGCAAAAGTGTCTAGAACATACTGGCATCATTGTATTAAAAATATTCAAAAGTGCAGTTTTCAAGGTATGGCTAGGGGGCGCTATACTTGGAGCAGGCTACACATTAATGGCTTCATTCTGTTCAGTTTCAGGTGGCGCATTAGTGACATGAATATGAGCTCTGTGGGCTTATGCCTGTGAGCGTGAGCTTTCGTGGAAACAACGCGGAATCTACGTGTTTTTTGCCGCGTCGTTACGAGAAGACGGTGAAACTTTTTTGAGAAACGCTGGGCAAATATTGAATTTCAATATGTCTAGACGCGCTGTGCC
Organism: Gobius niger; assembly: GCF_951799975.1. Taxonomy (NCBI): domain Eukaryota; kingdom Metazoa; phylum Chordata; class Actinopteri; order Gobiiformes; family Gobiidae; genus Gobius; species Gobius niger. The sequence continues at coordinate 23,957,794 of NC_136862.1, read as the reverse complement.
AAATGTGAGCTAAATCCGACAAAAAACCAGGGACTAGTTCGTTAAAACGTAAAATGAGTTTAGACGAGGTCCGGGTTTGAAGCCAAGATGGCCGCCTCCCTGTGCGAGTGGGCGTGGCGCTCCAAGTGAGTTTTGGGCTTGTCCTGATGTCCCCTCTCACTGTGGCGAGTGATTCGGGCCTACGCCCAAAAACGCCCCAATTTTTTTGAATTGGGGTCCGCTTCCAGAGGGCGCTGTGGAGCCATTTTGTTGTGGGCGTGTCCCATTCGTCCAATATCATAAATTTTTTCGCTGCCCCATTGCCTCCGCCAATTTTGGGGAGCTTTCACCCACGTTTAGCGGGTCAAAAACGCGATCCTTTCCGGAGAAAAAAAATAATAATAATAATAATAATAAGAAACCACCCAAAAACAATAGTCCCTTGCCAGGACTGCGTCCGGCTCGGGCCTAAATATTAGGAGAACGGAGCGAGATAGAGGCATGGTGTAATATATTTTTTTGTTTGTTATGATGAGTAGAACACATCTGGAAAGTTTGGTGGAAATCGGACAAAATAATTTTTTCAAGGTATAGGCAGGGGGCGCTATAGTGATGTGCACCGTGAAGTAATTGATCTCTATGGAATCAGACCGTAAGTGGCCTTCTGTCAGCCAAGTAGGATCCAGACTGGATAGAGCGCGTGCCTGCGAGATGGTGTCACATTTACATGACAAAACGTGTTTTTGGGGGGGCGCCATTCGAAACGGGGGGGTCTGAGTGAAAAAAAAGTCAGGTATTTTTTGTAGCCCCGTGTCAGGAGAGTCTGTTTAAACAGGTATGGGCTTATTCTGCTGAAAAACCAGGGACTAGTTTGTTGACACACAAGGCAGGTCCAGATAGACTCCCACATAAAAGTCAAATTCACGCCCACATCTTAGAAAATATGACATGACTATATTGTATTTTTTGGTTTGCAAAAGTGTCTAGAACATACTGGCATCATTGTATTAAAAATATTCAAAAGTGCAGTTTTCAAGGTATGGCTAGGGGGCGCTATACTTGGAGCAGGCTACACATTAATGGCTTCATTCTGTTCAGTTTCAGGTGGCGCATTAGTGACATGAATATGAGCTCTGTGGGCTTATGCCTGTGAGCGTGAGCTTTCGTGGAAACAACGCGGAATCTACGTGTTTTTTGCCGCGTCGTTACGAGAAGACGGTGAAACTTTTTTGAGAAACGCTGGGCAAATATTGAATTTCAATATGTCTAGACGCGCTGTGCCAAATGTGAGCTAAATCCGACAAAAAACCAGGGACTAGTTCGTTAAAACGTAAAATGAGTTTAGACGAGGTCCGGGTTTGAAGCCAAGATGGCCGCCTCCCTGTGCGAGTGGGCGTGGCGCTCCAAGTGAGTTTTGGGCTTGTCCTGATGTCCCCTCTCACTGTGGCGAGTGATTCGGGCCTACGCCCAAAAACGCCCCAATTTTTTTGAATTGGGGTCCGCTTCCAGAGGGCGCTGTGGAGCCATTTTGTTGTGGGCGTGTCCCATTCGTCCAATATCATAAATTTTTTCGCTGCCCCATTGCCTCCGCCAATTTTGGGGAGCTTTCACCCACGTTTAGCGGGTCAAAAACGCGATCCTTTCCGGAGAAAAAAAATAATAATAATAATAATAATAAGAAACCACCCAAAAACAATAGTCCCTTGCCAGGACTGCGTCCGGCTCGGGCCTAAATATTAGGAGAACGGAGCGAGATAGAGGCATGGTGTAATATATTTTTTTGTTTGTTATGATGAGTAGAACACATCTGGAAAGTTTGGTGGAAATCGGACAAAATAATTTTTTCAAGGTATAGGCAGGGGGCGCTATAGTGATGTGCACCGTGAAGTAATTGATCTCTATGGAATCAGACCGTAAGTGGCCTTCTGTCAGCCAAGTAGGATCCAGACTGGATAGAGCGCGTGCCTGCGAGATGGTGTCACATTTACATGACAAAACGTGTTTTTGGGGGGGCGCCATTCGAAACGGGGGGGTCTGAGTGAAAAAAAAGTCAGGTATTTTTTGTAGCCCCGTGTCAGGAGAGTCTGTTTAAACAGGTATGGGCTTATTCTGCTGAAAAACCAGGGACTAGTTTGTTGACACACAAGGCAGGTCCAGATAGACTCCCACATAAAAGTCAAATTCACGCCCACATCTTAGAAAATATGACATGACTATATTGTATTTTTTGGTTTGCAAAAGTGTCTAGAACATACTGGCATCATTGTATTAAAAATATTCAAAAGTGCAGTTTTCAAGGTATGGCTAGGGGGCGCTATACTTGGAGCAGGCTACACATTAATGGCTTCATTCTGTTCAGTTTCAGGTGGCGCATTAGTGACATGAATATGAGCTCTGTGGGCTTATGCCTGTGAGCGTGAGCTTTCGTGGAAACAACGCGGAATCTACGTGTTTTTTGCCGCGTCGTTACGAGAAGACGGTGAAACTTTTTTGAGAAACGCTGGGCAAATATTGAATTTCAATATGTCTAGACGCGCTGTGCCAAATGTGAGCTAAATCCGACAAAAAACCAGGGACTAGTTCGTTAAAACGTAAAATGAGTTTAGACGAGGTCCGGGTTTGAAGCCAAGATGGCCGCCTCCCTGTGCGAGTGGGCGTGGCGCTCCAAGTGAGTTTTGGGCTTGTCCTGATGTCCCCTCTCACTGTGGCGAGTGATTCGGGCCTACGCCCAAAAACGCCCCAATTTTTTTGAATTGGGGTCCGCTTCCAGAGGGCGCTGTGGAGCCATTTTGTTGTGGGCGTGTCCCATTCGTCCAATATCATAAATTTTTTCGCTGCCCCATTGCCTCCGCCAATTTTGGGGAGCTTTCACCCACGTTTAGCGGGTCAAAAACGCGATCCTTTCCGGAGAAAAAAAATAATAATAATAATAATAATAAGAAACCACCCAAAAACAATAGTCCCTTGCCAGGACTGCGTCCGGCTCGGGCCTAAATATTAGGAGAACGGAGCGAGATAGAGGCATGGTGTAATATATTTTTTTGTTTGTTATGATGAGTAGAACACATCTGGAAAGTTTGGTGGAAATCGGACAAAATAATTTTTTCAAGGTATAGGCAGGGGGCGCTATAGTGATGTGCACCGTGAAGTAATTGATCTCTATGGAATCAGACCGTAAGTGGCCTTCTGTCAGCCAAGTAGGATCCAGACTGGATAGAGCGCGTGCCTGCGAGATGGTGTCACATTTACATGACAAAACGTGTTTTTGGGGGGGCGCCATTCGAAACGGGGGGGTCTGAGTGAAAAAAAAGTCAGGTATTTTTTGTAGCCCCGTGTCAGGAGAGTCTGTTTAAACAGGTATGGGCTTATTCTGCTGAAAAACCAGGGACTAGTTTGTTGACACACAAGGCAGGTCCAGATAGACTCCCACATAAAAGTCAAATTCACGCCCACATCTTAGAAAATATGACATGACTATATTGTATTTTTTGGTTTGCAAAAGTGTCTAGAACATACTGGCATCATTGTATTAAAAATATTCAAAAGTGCAGTTTTCAAGGTATGGCTAGGGGGCGCTATACTTGGAGCAGGCTACACATTAATGGCTTCATTCTGTTCAGTTTCAGGTGGCGCATTAGTGACATGAATATGAGCTCTGTGGGCTTATGCCTGTGAGCGTGAGCTTTCGTGGAAACAACGCGGAATCTACGTGTTTTTTGCCGCGTCGTTACGAGAAGACGGTGAAACTTTTTTGAGAAACGCTGGGCAAATATTGAATTTCAATATGTCTAGACGCGCTGTGCCAAATGTGAGCTAAATCCGACAAAAAACCAGGGACTAGTTCGTTAAAACGTAAAATGAGTTTAGACGAGGTCCGGGTTTGAAGCCAAGATGGCCGCCTCCCTGTGCGAGTGGGCGTGGCGCTCCAAGTGAGTTTTGGGCTTGTCCTGATGTCCCCTCTCACTGTGGCGAGTGATTCGGGCGTACGCCCAAAAACGCCCCGATTTTTTTGAATTGGGGTCCGCTTCCAGAGGGCGCTGTGGAGCCATTTTGTTGTGGGCGTGTCCCATTCGTCCAATTTCATAAATTTTTTCGCCGCCCCAATGCCTCCGCCAATTTTGGTGAGTTTTCGCCCACGTTCAGCGGGTCAAAAACGCGATCATTTCCGGAGAAAAAAAATAATAATAATAAGAAACCACCCAAAAACAATAGTCCCTTGCCAGGACTGCGTCCGGCTCGGGCCTAAATATTAAGAGAACGGAGCAAGATAGAGGCATGGTGTAATATATTTTTTTGTTTGTTATGATGAGTAGAACACATCTGGAAAGTTTGGTGGAAATCGGACAAAATAATTTTTTCAAGGTATAGGCAGGGGGCGCTATAGTGATGAGCACCGTGAAGTAATTGATCTCTATGGAATCAGACCGTAAGTGGCCTTCTGTCAGCCAAGTATGATCCAGACTGGATAGAGCGCGTGCCTGCGAGGTGGTGTCAAATTTACATCACAAAACGTGTTTTTGGGGGGGCGCCATTCGAAACGGGGGGGTCTGAGTGAAAAAAAAGTCTGGTATTTTTTGTAGCCCCGTGTCAGGAGAGTCTGTTTAAACAGGTATGGGCTTATTCTGCTGAAAAACCAGGGACTAGTTTGTTGACACACAAGGCAGGTCCAGATAGACTCCCACATAAAAGTCAAAGTCACGGCCACATCTTAGAAAATATGACATGACTATAATGTATTTTTTGGTTTCCAAAAGTGTCTAGAACATGCTGGCATCATTGTATTAAAAAGATACAAAAGTGCAGTTTTCAAGGTATGGCTAGGGGGCGCTATCCTGGGAGCAGGCTACACATTAATGGCTTCATTCTGTTCAGTTTCAGGTGGCGCATTAGTGACATGAATATGAGCTCTGTGGGCTTATGCCTGTGAGCGTGAGCTTTCTTGGAAACAACGCGAAATCTACGCGTTTTTTTACGCGGCGTTACGCGGAGACGGTGAAACTTTTTTGAGAAACGCTGGGCAAATATTGAATTTCAATATGTCTAGACGCGCTGTGCCAAATGTGAGCTAAATCCGACGAAAAACCAGGGACTAGTTCGTCAAAACGTAAAATGAGTTTAGACGATGTCCGGGTTTGAAGCCAAGATGGCCGCCTCCCTGTGCGAGTGGGCGTGGCGCTCCAAGTGAGTTTTGGGCTTGTCCTGATGTCCCCTCTCACTGTGGCGAGTGATTCGGGCGTACGCCCAAAAACGCCCCGATTTTTTTGAATTGGGGTCCGCTTCCAGAGGGCGCTGTGGAGCCATTTTGTTGTGGGCGTGTCCCATTCGTCCAATTTCATAAATTTTTTCGCCGCCCCATTGCCTCCGCCAATTTTGGGGAGCTTTCACCCACGTTTAGCGGGTCAAAAACGCGATCCTTTCCGGAGAAAAAAAAAAATAATAATAATAATAATAATAATAATAATAAGAAACCACCCAAAAACAATAGTCCCTTGCCAGGACTGCGTCCGGCTCGGGCCTAAATATTAGGAGAACGGAGCGAGATAGAGGCATGGTGTAATATATTTTTTTGTTTGTTATGATGAGTAGAAGACATCTGGAAAGTTTGGTGGAAATCGGACAAAATAAATTTTTCAGGGTATAGGCAGGGGGCGCTATAGTGATGAGCACCGTGAAGTAATTGATCTCTATGGAATCAGACCGTAAGTGGCCTTCTGTCAGCCAAGTATGATCCAGACTGGATAGAGCGCGTGCCTGCGAGGTGGTGTCAAATTTACATCACAAAACGTGTTTTTGGGGGGGCGCCATTCGAAACGGGGGGGTCTGAGTGAAAAAAAAGTCTGGTATTTTTTGTAGCCCCGTGTCAGGAGAGTCTGTTTAAACAGGTATGGGCTTATTCTGCTGAAAAACCAGGGACTAGTTTGTTGACACACAAGGCAGGTCCAGATAGACTCCCACATAAAAGTCAAAGTCACGGCCACATCTTAGAAAATATGACATGACTATAATGTATTTTTTGGTTTCCAAAAGTGTCTAGAACATGCTGGCATCATTGTATTAAAAAGATACAAAAGTGCAGTTTTCAAGGTATGGCTAGGGGGCGCTATCCTGGGAGCAGGCTACACATTAATGGCTTCATTCTGTTCAGTTTCAGGTGGCGCATTAGTGACATGAATATGAGCTCTGTGGGCTTATGCCTGTGAGCGTGAGCTTTCTTGGAAACAACGCGAAATCTACGCGTTTTTTTACGCGGCGTTACGCGGAGACGGTGAAACTTTTTTGAGAAACGCTGGGCAAATATTGAATTTCAATATGTCTAGACGCGCTGTGCCAAATGTGAGCTAAATCCGACGAAAAACCAGGGACTAGTTCGTCAAAACGTAAAATGAGTTTAGACGATGTCCGGGTTTGAAGCCAAGATGGCCGCCTCCCTGTGCGAGTGGGCGTGGCGCTCCAAGTGAGTTTTGGGCTTGTCCTGATGTCCCCTCTCACTGTGGCGAGTGATTCGGGCGTACGCCCAAAAACGCCCCGATTTTTTTGAATTGGGGTCCGCTTCCAGAGGGCGCTGTGGAGCCATTTTGTTGTGGGCGTGTCCCATTCGTCCAATTTCATAAATTTTTTCGCCGCCCCATTGCCTCCGCCAATTTTGGGGAGCTTTCACCCACGTTTAGCGGGTCAAAAACGCGATCCTTTCCGGAGAAAAAAAAAAATAATAATAATAATAATAATAATAATAATAAGAAACCACCCAAAAACAATAGTCCCTTGCCAGGACTGCGTCCGGCTCGGGCCTAATAATAATAATAAGAAACCACCCAAAAACAATAGTCCCTTGCCAGGACTGCGTCCGGCTCGGGCCTAAATATTAGGAGAACGGAGCGAGATAGAGGCATGGTGTAATATATTTTTTTGTTTGTTATGATGAGTAGAACACATCTGGAAAGTTTGGTGGAAATCGGACAAAATAATTTTTTCAAGGTATAGGCAGGGGGCGCTATAGTGATGTGCACCGTGAAGTAATTGATCTCTATGGAATCAGACCGTAAGTGGCCTTCTGTCAGCCAAGTAGGATCCAGACTGGATAGAGCGCGTGCCTGCGAGATGGTGTCACATTTACATGACAAAACGTGTTTTTGGGGGGGCGCCATTCGAAACGGGGGGGTCTGAGTGAAAAAAAAGTCAGGTATTTTTTGTAGCCCCGTGTCAGGAGAGTCTGTTTAAACAGGTATGGGCTTATTCTGCTGAAAAACCAGGGACTAGTTTGTTGACACACAAGGCAGGTCCAGATAGACTCCCACATAAAAGTCAAATTCACGCCCACATCTTAGAAAATATGACATGACTATATTGTATTTTTTGGTTTGCAAAAGTGTCTAGAACATACTGGCATCATTGTATTAAAAATATTCAAAAGTGCAGTTTTCAAGGTATGGCTAGGGGGCGCTATACTTGGAGCAGGCTACACATTAATGGCTTCATTCTGTTCAGTTTCAGGTGGCGCATTAGTGACATGAATATGAGCTCTGTGGGCTTATGCCTGTGAGCGTGAGCTTTCGTGGAAACAACGCGGAATCTACGTGTTTTTTGCCGCGTCGTTACGAGAAGACGGTGAAACTTTTTTGAGAAACGCTGGGCAAATATTGAATTTCAATATGTCTAGACGCGCTGTGCCAAATGTGAGCTAAATCCGACAAAAAACCAGGGACTAGTTCGTTAAAACGTAAAATGAGTTTAGACGAGGTCCGGGTTTGAAGCCAAGATGGCCGCCTCCCTGTGCGAGTGGGCGTGGCGCTCCAAGTGAGTTTTGGGCTTGTCCTGATGTCCCCTCTCACTGTGGCGAGTGATTCGGGCCTACGCCCAAAAACGCCCCAATTTTTTTGAATTGGGGTCCGCTTCCAGAGGGCGCTGTGGAGCCATTTTGTTGTGGGCGTGTCCCATTCGTCCAATATCATAAATTTTTTCGCTGCCCCATTGCCTCCGCCAATTTTGGGGAGCTTTCACCCACGTTTAGCGGGTCAAAAACGCGATCCTTTCCGGAGAAAAAAAATAATAATAATAATAATAATAAGAAACCACCCAAAAACAATAGTCCCTTGCCAGGACTGCGTCCGGCTCGGGCCTAAATATTAGGAGAACGGAGCGAGATAGAGGCATGGTGTAATATATTTTTTTGTTTGTTATGATGAGTAGAACACATCTGGAAAGTTTGGTGGAAATCGGACAAAATAATTTTTTCAAGGTATAGGCAGGGGGCGCTATAGTGATGTGCACCGTGAAGTAATTGATCTCTATGGAATCAGACCGTAAGTGGCCTTCTGTCAGCCAAGTAGGATCCAGACTGGATAGAGCGCGTGCCTGCGAGATGGTGTCACATTTACATGACAAAACGTGTTTTTGGGGGGGCGCCATTCGAAACGGGGGGGTCTGAGTGAAAAAAAAGTCAGGTATTTTTTGTAGCCCCGTGTCAGGAGAGTCTGTTTAAACAGGTATGGGCTTATTCTGCTGAAAAACCAGGGACTAGTTTGTTGACACACAAGGCAGGTCCAGATAGACTCCCACATAAAAGTCAAATTCACGCCCACATCTTAGAAAATATGACATGACTATATTGTATTTTTTGGTTTGCAAAAGTGTCTAGAACATACTGGCATCATTGTATTAAAAATATTCAAAAGTGCAGTTTTCAAGGTATGGCTAGGGGGCGCTATACTTGGAGCAGGCTACACATTAATGGCTTCATTCTGTTCAGTTTCAGGTGGCGCATTAGTGACATGAATATGAGCTCTGTGGGCTTATGCCTGTGAGCGTGAGCTTTCGTGGAAACAACGCGGAATCTACGTGTTTTTTGCCGCGTCGTTACGAGAAGACGGTGAAACTTTTTTGAGAAACGCTGGGCAAATATTGAATTTCAATATGTCTAGACGCGCTGTGCCAAATGTGAGCTAAATCCGACAAAAAACCAGGGACTAGTTCGTTAAAACGTAAAATGAGTTTAGACGAGGTCCGGGTTTGAAGCCAAGATGGCCGCCTCCCTGTGCGAGTGGGCGTGGCGCTCCAAGTGAGTTTTGGGCTTGTCCTGATGTCCCCTCTCACTGTGGCGAGTGATTCGGGCCTACGCCCAAAAACGCCCCAATTTTTTTGAATTGGGGTCCGCTTCCAGAGGGCGCTGTGGAGCCATTTTGTTGTGGGCGTGTCCCATTCGTCCAATATCATAAATTTTTTCGCTGCCCCATTGCCTCCGCCAATTTTGGGGAGCTTTCACCCACGTTTAGCGGGTCAAAAACGCGATCCTTTCCGGAGAAAAAAAATAATAATAATAATAATTAAAGCCGCAAGCGGCGATGAAGGCCCTCGCTCTTGGGGACTCGTCCCTTGCAACCGCCCCCGCTCACTCTCGTCCCTTGCGGCCACCTCCGGTCTCGTCCCTTGCTACCACTCTTCATCACACTAGGTCCTTGCGAGCCCCACGATTGAACTCGCTCATTTTGATGCGAAAGTCCCTTTAAGTTGCATTACAGTTTATTATATGCGAAAGTCCCTTTAAGTTGCATTACAGTGCATTATATGCGAAAGTCCCTTTAAGTTGCATTACAGTTCATTATATGCGAAAGTCCCTTTAAAGAGCTACTAACCCCTCCTTCCAGAGCCTCAGTATCAGAGCCTCAGATTTGAAAATCTCAACAGAAAGGGGGCGTTGCCTGGAGGACTAAGGGGCACGCGGGAGGGGTGAGGGGTGGGAGGGGCTTGAGGCTTCTGACTTCGACGCTGCACCTGCAGCGCTCCTCGTAAACAAAGTCCGAGCATGGTAGCATGGAGTTCCAGCGAGCTAACTTATTTAGCAACTTGTTCCACTGGGACAGCTCTACAGCTCTCTCTACACAGGGGGGGCATCGTGGCAGCCTTGTACCTGAGGCGCTGGGTCATTTATTCCTCTGTCATTTACAAAGCTAGCGGCTTAGCATTGAGCTCGATCGACGTTAGCATCGCAGCTAAGGGACGTAACTGTCCTGGCTGCTTCAGAATTTACCGATCTATTTTAGATGTAGACTTTTGCTGTGGTCTACGTGAACATGGGAGATGTATCTCAGTGTCCTCAGCAGAGTGTGTGGTATAGAGACGTGGCTATTTGTGTTACAAAGATTTTTATTATTTTTCTTACAGCAAAGTGCACAAAACATATCACATAAATAAATATATGTAGGCCTGTATTATTGAGCAGGAACACTGTCTTTTTGAAATTGATTTTTGGTTTGCCATTGAAGATGTGAGACAGAATCATTCAGGTCATGTTTCTCTAAAGGCTTGACTGTAACATTGTGAACCCAAAGAGCCAGTTAGCCCTAAGTAAATAGCCTGAAGTAATTTCTATTACTAAATTTAGTGAACTAAAAGGTTTAACCAACGTTAACACATACACTAAACTACCACTGAATGATGACACTGTAGAGTAAAGGCTATAATGAAGTATTTATATGTATGCTTTTTTTAGTTGAATATTGAAATATTAATAAAAATTATAGATCTTGTTTTGTACCAGTACTTGATTCTGCACTTCTGGCTCTTACAACAGTGCAATTTCCCTATTGTAGCACAATTTCTTTGGTAAAACTTACTACAAACTTACAGCTCACATTTCACTTGAGGTTGAGCTGCATGTGCCACTCACTTGGCCTACATAGATGTGTGCAATAAACAAATTGAACAGACAAAGTTGACTGGTTATGTTATACAATACCAACTGTAATAAATATACATGCAGTAAGTTTTCAGCTTCTAGAAACATAAAGCGGTGCTGCATATACCTTCCCGTGACATATCTGACAGAACATATACAGGCTTCTTTTTTTTTTTACTGCTCACAATTAAATCTTGCATGAAACATTGATTTTAATCTATTACGTTGTCCAATGGGCACAGAATGGTTCAGGCACAGGTCCTTTGTGTGCTCCTGATATGGGAGAGGATCCTCGACCACACTTTCAAACAGCAGGGCCATTAGTTGGTCAAAGTAGACTGTAAACAAAGCACAAAACATTTGTTCTTGTAAAAGCATTGGTTGTGTTGTTTTTAATGTGACATACCTGAGGTAGCTCTGGTCTTCATGGCTCTCACTGTGTCGTCTCCACGCTTGAATTTTGGATACACTATGACATACAGCAGCAAAACGATTTGCCTTTTTTAATCATAATTCAAGGCACCAACCTGCACCCTAAAATTTCACAAATAAACAATATGCAGTATCTATTTTCTAAACATTTCAAAGTGATAAAATAACTAGTGAATATTTGTTGAACCTTTAGGAATCATTACCTGGCCAGCATTCCTTTGGATAAGAGGCCCAGACTATTGTGAGAGAATCAGACTATGGATGCCTCAATATTTGAAGTGTGGTATTGTGGGCTTATTTTAGCTTAATCTTTCAAAAAACGTGGTGTTGACAAAAGAGTAAGAGTCTCTCGCATGCTGCTGTGCCTACAAAGAATTATAAAGAATTACAAAGAATAATAAATTGATATGTGAAGTGTAAATACATCAATATAAATTAGATATTGGGAGGAGTAGTTGTAATTACACATACTTGATTTTGGCTACACTCTTGCATCATCCCCAACCAAAGGCCTGTGAAGACAGCGAGGGGACAGGGGGTTTTCCGTGGACATTCTGAATGTAGTTGCCCAGATGTCCACTCAGCCACAGCCTTTGATGGTGACCAGTAGAGATGATTCATAGATGGTTCACAATGCTTTTCTTCCACCTCGTCATTTCCTCCGTTCACCTTTTCTGGCCCAGCGCATCATTTTTTCCAATCTCTGGGACACAAAACACAAACCCCTCCTTCTCCATGCGCACGCTGTTTCCAACCACATTGCTCTAATAAGACAAAAAAATAAGAATATGAGTTCTATCATAATGCACAGTTATCCCAAATTACATAGTTACATTTTTATTGTAATGTTTTACCTGGACTAGCTGGATGTCAATGACTTTGTTACTCGTTAGATTCATCATGGTGTAGCTGCCATACTTGGCTGAATGTCCTACATGAATGCAAGTTATACATTAGCTGACTTTTATTAATACTTCAGATAAATGTTTATGAAATGTATTTACCAGGTGAATCTGCCCGCATGTCCCCGCCCAGTGTAACAGAGCCGCTTTCAAGAGCCTCCCTGATGAGGTCATCCTGCTCCAGCTTCCACTGCCAGTTGACCGTAGGGATGAGGAGCTTTGCCTGATGCCTATAGAAGCACTGCTCTGACAGTCCCTGAATATTGAAGGCCCCCAAGAACTATAAAATTAAAACATCTGTTATCATCGGATAATATATGGAAAAATAAAATGTTTTTGTAGTACCTTTGAAATCTGGCTAAAGGATGAGCCGGTGAACAGCACAGCAGCACAGAGCTGTAGGTTTCCAGCTGGGACGTTGTTCACCATGGGCTGACTGGACCACTGACTGGAGAACTCACAGCGAGGACACTGTTGAGTGACCCAGACAGGACATCGCCTAAACAGCTCCAGCAGTTGGTCCTCAAGAACAATATGTTCTTTGTCCTTGTGTGGAGGGACTTCAGCAGGAATGCTATATAAAATAAAGGATATTTCATCCCTCAAAAAACCAGGACGCTGTATATATTTTTTCAATTAAAACTCTAGATTTCCTTTGTACCTTGAACAGTTCACAGTGCTGGCGCTGTCATCTATGTGGAAGCTGGGCTCAGACGATGACACCTCACACCTTCTCCTTTTTAAAGGTGTAGAGGCTGCTCTGGGACTGTCAGGAAGAGGGATTTCCATCAGGTCCCCTGTCCCACAACCGACGCTTGTGTAAGCGGTCCGGGCTTGAGTAGCTGTACAAAACACAAACAAAATAAACACGTTTAAAATGGCAGTAATTACACAACTTGTGTCTAACTACAGTATATAAAAAAACAAAAGTGTAGACTGTTTTATACATAAAATGACAGTACTGTATAAAGGATAAATAGATTTCACCTTTGCGTCGCCTGCTCGGCTTCACATTGGCCTGGACACTTGCATGCCTTGTAATGACTGGATCAGTCTGGACATTTCTCTCTGCTCACTTTTGGCTGAAAACATAACAATAAATAATATTTATAAAGTGCACACACACGTGACATGCAAACACATTGTTTGTATTGATGATTTATAGGAATACAACCTACGATATACTTTAGAATATGCCACCCTATAGCAGATAAAACAAATATTTGTATCAGGTTAATTCTGGCTACAGTCGGCTTCTAAAAACTTCCAAATGGTTTGGCATTTTGAAAAGCTGCGTCCAAATAGGTGTAAACTTTGGTTCACTTCAGAAAACTTGTCAACATGAACATAATTATCAGAATTTATCCTACTTTGTGAACCTGTTCAACAACAATGGCAATAACAACTATACTGATTCTGAAAGCACGTAAGAACAGCTCATATCTGTGACCACAATGACCACACGGTCCACCTGGAGAGGTCAGCCCTCTCCTCACTGACCACACGGTCCACCTGGAGTGGTCAGCCCTCTCCTCACTGACCACACGGTCCACCTGGAGTGGTCAGCCCTCTCCTCACTGACCACACGGTCCACCTGGAGTGGTCAGCCCTCTCCTCACTGACCACACGGTCCACCTGGAGTGGTCAGCCCTCTCCTCACTGACCACATGGTCCACCTGGAGTGGTCAGCCCTCTCCTCACTGACCACACGGTCCACCTGGAGTGGTCAGCCCTCTCCTCACTGACCGCAATCGAGCATCAAACGGGAGCAGAGCGCGCATGGAGCCGGTCAGTTTAGCCTCAGACACACAGTACGTTCTAGCTATACGTTAGCTTTACAGGCTAGCTATACGTTAGCTTTACAGGCTAGCTTGTAGCTACTGTCAAAAGCTGCAGTCATATCAAACTTAGATTAGTTTGGTGCTCAGACTCGTGCACATTTGCGCACAGTGTTGGCGTAACTTTGCAGACGGATGCATTAGCAGGCTGCCCCGGGCAGAGTAGACGCGCTTATAACCGGTGGCTGCTTTTCTTCAGCCACAGTGAGCGAGTGCGGGACACGTCGCCTGGAGCTGACGCTGCAGAGTCTATTTACACGTCATATTTTTTCAACATATCTACACGACTCATGTGATTGGTGTTATCAGAGGCCAAAACGGCGAATTTGTTTGAGACACTACAATAACGATCTATTCTGACGTGCACATCAAAATTCTATATACTGTACATGACTCAATCTGTGAGCAAAGTAGCTACTACTGACAGAAATGACCGGGACAGAGTGAACCAAGTGCCTCTTTTTACAGCAGCTACAATCAATGCAATTATTACCAAATCCAAAATGGGTAAATCATTATTTTTCTCACTCACCTCACATTGTTGGCGGGGCAGCAGAGTCGGTGGGGACGGCCTCGCTCTTCAAACGGAGAAGACTAGCATAGCCCAGTTCAACCTCGGTGAAGTTGGCGAAGGAATCAGCACGTAAAATGGTCTTTGCAAACTCCAGCCCCACTACGCTACACTTCCTCCCCATCCTAACACAGTACAATTAACAACTAACAATTAAATTATACACGATAGACCACTAAAAGCAATACTAACAAACGCCCTAAGCTAAACTGAGCAAACTAATCTAACAATAAAAGCAACTAGTGACTACAACTACAATATTCAACAACAAACACTACTAAAACTATACACTTATTTATAATAAAAAAAGCTATCCTAATAAAATCTACCTAAATGCTATGATAACTAATCGCAAACCTGACAATCGAGGAAAATATTCTCTCGTTATTCCAACTCCAACTCGCTACGGGGGCGTGAGCGAGACTGAGCCTTTTTATACCCCAGAGCGGCAGAGCCCGTGACATCATCTCTCGCCTCCTGACATCATCTCTCTCCCCTCCGCTAATTGGGTGCCGAATTCAAAAAATCAAATGCAGTACAGACAGTTCGCTGCAGATGGCGCCACACAGACGGTTTGGGACACAAAGACAGGATTTCAACAAATTTGCACTAAATTGTTAAAATAGTGACATATACACGTAGACAACACTATAAGATACCCATTTATACAACTTAGCTAGAAAAAAAAGTTGATTTGGGGGTTAGTTGTTCTTTAAGTTGCATTACAGTGCATTATATGCGAAAGTCCCTTTAAGTTGCATTACAGTGCATTATATGCGAAAGTCCCTTTAAGTTGCATTACAGTGCATTATATGCGAAAGTCCCTTTAAGTTGCATTACAGTGTATTATATGCGAAAGTCCCTTTAAGTTGCATTACAGTACATTATATGCGAAAGTCCCTTAAAGTTGCATTACAGTTTATTATATGCGAAAGTCCCTTTAAGTTGCATTACAGTACATTATATGCGAAAGTCCCTTTAAGTTGCATTAAAGTGTGTGGTGGATGTCTCTATTACCACCATTTTGTGTTAGTATTGTTTGTTTATAATTTATCTTAGTTACAAGGAAATACATTGTATTTGACAGTTTATTTTGAAGTTTTGTTGTTTGGTGTGGAGTGCTTCCTGTTTGGGAGGAAGTAGGATATGTTCAAATAGAATAGGTGGGGTGGGTTTGCCAGACGTCCTCACAATGGTCTTGGCCCTAGCTGATTGGGGAAATAAGGTATGTTTTTATTGTGCGGTTGATTCCATGTGATACTGTTTGATTAATTCACTGATATTTTTATATAGCTCTTACGGTGGTGATAATAAAGGGAAACGTGTAAAGGAAAACCCACCTGTACCCTCATTCATTCATGTGGGAGCTAAATACATTATGTTAATTTGATTTATTTCTGTATATTGAGGCTTCAGTGAATTTGGGTTGAATTGTTTAGTTACACTTGTCTTTGTTTGTTTGAGGTGCTGTAGACAAAGATTGGCTGGAGGGGTTGGAGGACATCTTGAAACCTTGGAGTGTACCATAACAATGAAAGGAGGGGGAACACTAAGTGTCACACGTTTTATTCAGTTATTGTGTTGGTTGAACTTACTTTACCTTTACTGATCATTTTGAGGAAAGTTATAGGTATGTTAGCTTTACTTGGTTACTATGAGAAGTCTGCGAAGTGTAGTACGTGTGTGTGTCTTTGTGTTATACCTACCCCTTATGTTGGTTATATGGTTTACCTGAACCCTATGTAAGTATTGTGGTTCTTTGTTGGGAGTCAGTTGGTTTTGAGTTCAGTAATTGTTAAGTTGGGCCCAAATTTTTGTAAGTGTTGTTTGTAACTTTTTTTTGTAAGGTTTTGTTAATTAATATTTGAGCATTATATGAAGGAACTTTCCTTTTTTTAATCACCTTTGTGCCTGCCTTTTACTTGGTCCACGACACAGTGCTTTATATGAGAAAGTCCCGTTAAGTTGAATTACAGTGCATTATATGTGAATGTCCCCAAACCTCCTGAGATCCGAGAGTTTGTCTGGTGTGCATTTTATGATTGTTCTTGCTATTAGAGATAAGTAGGACCTATTAAGTATAAGAACTAATATGTGATGTTGTACAGGAAGTAGTTTTCAGGAAATTATGTCTTCATGTGAGGACAGTGGGTCTATCATAACTGTACGAAATATAATTTTCTGTTAAGGTTGAGAATGTCATATTGAGTCAAAATTCAATATGTCATCGTAATGTCATAAGTAGTTAAGGTTAAGAGGTTAAAATTAACTCTACGGTTGAATTCTCCAGGTTCATATGTTCTATATTAGATGCAGCAAGGTCATATTCAGTTAGATTTAGTTAGTATTAGTGTTGTTTTTCATGTGGTGAGAGCCAAAACTGGTATTGATTCAGTATTGGATATTTGTAGCCAATGCTCTGTATTTTGTCAGTGTTGGTTTTGATATTGAATATCAGTATTGGTTTGTGAAAGATATAAAAGTATACAAATAATAAAGTAAAATTTACATCTGAGACAGATGGCTATCATAGAGGCTGGACTAAGTAGGTTAGCTATCTAGCATGCTAGCTATATTGTTTATTTCAACAACAATGTACCACTTGGTGTTTAAGTATAAGATGTATAACTGTATACAACATGACTATGCAAATTTGCCACTTACAGGAAGTGTAACAACTGTAAATCCATCTATATAGTCCCAAGTGTTGATGGTAGAATAAGTAATGTAATATAGTGCTAATGTCCTCAAATGAGTGCCTTACATTCATTGATGTCGTAGTGTGCTCCAATTATTGAAATATGTCACATTTTAATCCCCACATGATGATAGAGACAGTGTTGGTCATAAATAAATGTCTTTTATTTATATAAGTTGGATAGATTTTTTTCCTGGATCATTTTTCTTTGGAGAACTGGTGATAAGGATTTTGCGGATATTCATGCCATTGTTTTCTTGCTGTCATTGGTGTAATGTTATGATATCACCACAAGATGGCGTGGGTAGTGTCCCCAAATGTGGCCAACAGGTCAAAGATGTACAATATTGATTATTATTGTGTCAAGAGTCAAAATTGTGTTATTTGTATGAGGGCAGAGGGTGTCATTAGGTGTAGTTGCATTATACTGCTTTATATGTAAAAATCCCTATGAAGTAGCACGATAGTGCTATTGTGAAAATCCCTATTTTGTTGCATAATTGTCTTTTAATTGCAAAATGTGTATGTTTTGGCAGGGACGGTAAAAACTGTTGAAATTGCAGGAACTGTTATCATTGTATTAACTGTTAAAATCACTGACAGACTCCACTGTATCAGAAATACTAGTCAAATGCTGGCATGAAAGGAGAAAGCGTTAGAAATGTGTCACAACCATATTCGAGCTGGCAACCTCCTGCACCAAAGACAAGCACAGAATCATTGAGCTGTAGCTTCATGGTTGTAGGATTTGGTTTTGGGCTAGTTTTGTCTATATTATTGAGCAGAAGTTAGTGCCCAGCACACCATTGGAGGCGAGAGGAAGTTTACGTCATGTCCCCCCATTCACATACATTTTTGTGATTGTTTTTGGCATTTGTCCCAGTGTTGCCTCAATTGTTGTCCCACTATCCCCCCATGTCTTTCTTTTTCTGTAGTATGTTATCTTGATATGATATTGTCAATGGTGTTCCTTCAGATGAGAAAAAAATGTGTAATTGTGGGAGTTTTGTGTGCCTGCATTGTAAAAATGTATGAAGTGGATGTTACTGTGTAAGATGGTCGTAGTGTTTAAGTAGAGTTTGCGTGATTTGTTATTTAAAGTTACGAGAACAGTTGGGCTGGATATCTCCTGATTGAAACAATAGATAAAGGTTTGAAGATGTCCAAGCAAAGCATGTTTTTTTTTTGGGTCTTAGGGAAAGAGTGTCAGGGGCCCTGTTTCAGCTGGACAGCAACAAAGTGAGAGAATGTTGTAAAAGATGAGGAGAGAGAAAGTGTAGGTATTATTTATTGTGTGTCATTGAGGTGTGTTTGTGTAGGGTTTGACATACTTGTGGTTGATGTGAGTATCATGGGTTTGGAACATAAGATTAGAGTGTCATTCAGTACAAATGTAGTCTTTAATAGAGCGTGTGTCAAAATTACTCACTTCTGGCTTGTTTTGTGATGTGGTTCAGTTTTAATGGCACTCAGTCCATTTGGGTTTATAGATGTTGTATAGTATTAATGTTATTTTATCCAGTTGTGTTGCTAGTTGTGTGTATGTTCTATTGTTAGTCAGTCCAGTATGTATATAATGATGGTTAGTCTGGTGTACAGTTGTGGTTTAGCAGTATAGTATTGTATATAGTTGTGGTTTAGTCCTAGTCTTGTCAGTGCAGTGTTGGCATAGTTGTGGTTTAGTCCTAGTGTAACTGAGTGTAGTTTAGTTTATAGTTTTGGTTTAGTCCAAGAACGAGGCAGTCTATGGATGGCCAGGAATGTGGTAGTAATCCTTTGAATCTGAGAGTCAGTGAGCTTGAGTGGTTACGGTTGATGATGTGGTTAGAGGAGAGAGTAGTGTGTTGTGATGGTTTGTTAATGACGAAACTGTTTTAAAAGTAGGTAGTAATGCTTTCATATACAAGGAAATAGTAGTAATGTGTTATGTAGCACTTTGTAGATGCAGGATAGTTGCTGTTTTAATGCATGTATTATTCATTCATGCTACTTTTTGTTGGTCAGCTGTTATTGTTTCCAAAGCTGTTCTGTGGTAGATGAACAGAAGTGAAGAAATTAGCATATTACCAACTCCTCCCACCCTACTGTCTATTCACTAACCATATTGTGCGATGGCAGTGTTAAAAGTGCCAGTAAAAGCAATTTAGAAAAGAGCTGAAGGATGAAATGAAAGTTTGAGATATGTAAATAAGGCGAGATATTGCAGGTGTATAGGGTGTAAATGAAATGTACAGATATCAATATGAAAGGTTAGCTGTAGATTACTGGCATAAATGTGTGGGAAAACATAAAATCAAGGTGTGTTATATGAGAGATGGTACCAATGTTTCAAGTGTCCCATTTAGTGAAAAGTGTGTAATGGGTAGAGCGCCATTCTAAGTGGCAGTATTTTATTGATTATCGAGGTAGAAAGACCTTTTGTTAGGGGTTTTTGATTGGATTGTTTAGTTTCAAAGTAGAGAGAGTGGTAGAAATGTGATGTGCATTAAATGTTTGACTTTTACAAGGGAATAAATTAGGCTAGGAAGTAGATATTGGGAAATCCTTCCAAAATATCTTGAATGTGTTGTTCGGTCATTGTCTGTAATAGTAGAAGTGTGTTGGTGATAGTGTTGCCCATAGAGAGAGGAATGTTTTATGAGAAAAGGGGGCGTGTGCGTTTGTGCGTGTGTGCGTGTGTGCGTGCGCGTGCACGTGCGAGAAAGGATTATGTCAAAGACACAGGTTGATTAATGTACAATGTAAATTCTAGTGTAAAAATGAATGAGGGAGTCTTAAAAAGTGTAGTAGTTTTATTGCACATCTAGTAAATGCTTCAAGCAGTGGGTTTATATCAAATACAAGTGAACAATGTTAGGGGAAGCATAAAGAAAAGTTGACGTGGGAATTAAACAGGTGGGGTTGCTTCAGTTGTAGGTTGTTGGGTGGAAAGTTCAGCTGGGCTTCTTGTAGGTATTTCTGTGAACAAGATGTGTTAAGGTTAGCATTGGTAATAGGTACTTCATGAGTTTTGGAGAAATAGTGCGGCCAGCAACCCATATCTAGAGCAGTGACAATGTTGGGATTACCGTGTGGTTCCTCCAAGCCAATGAGGTGTTGAGTTTGCTTTTTTAGTTTGCTTAAAGCATCTTGTTTTTGTTTTTTAGTGCGGTGGTCCTTTTTATGCACTGCAGTGAATGTCTGTAGGATTGAGAGAAACTCTGCAGAGTACTGGAAGACCTTTTGGGCTTTTGCTTCCATTGAAAGGTCCTTGTCACACATCTGATACTGGGGAGAAAACATAGAGAAAGGCATAAATGTGACTGTATGGTATGTGGGTCTGGCATGCAGCATTGTTTTATGTAGTGAGTATTGAACGTACGTTAAGGAGTATTAGTTGGTTTCGAATGTGTTGTGATGTTGTTCCGCATGGTGGAGGCAGCATTGTGGCATTGAAGTGACAGGCCATAGTCTGCGCAAAAGAGCAAATATGTTATAGACATTATTTTGTTCAAGAATAGGTTTAGCTGCTATGTAATTTGTAAGAGGGGACTTACCCTGTGTAGAGTGTCTTAAAAATGGTGGGTAAGATCCTGAATGTGCTGGAGAGTTGTCAAGCTGACAGTGAAGCGGGAGAGTGTCTTTGTACATTGCCTGCATTGTTGAACCCCTCCCACTAGTGAAGCTGGGATTGGTTGGGTTTGTACGGAGGTGGTCTTTGAAGGTGTTAGTCATGTGGTAGGAAGCAGTGAGATGACAGTCACAAGATACTGTATTCTTTGTATATGTATTAATTATGATGCAATTATTATGATGTTGATGTTTGATAATGATTAGGGATTTTATTTAGCATTACATACGGTGAAAGTGGTATGTGGTGAATAATGGCTGTTGTTTGTGAAGAAATTTGTCTTGGGTAATAATCAACATGTGTAGGTAATGTATATGGCGTAGTCAATGAAGAAGGTACAGTTAGGGAATGCACAAGTAGTGAAATTAAATGTGTCAGGCATTAGTGTGGAAGACTGAAATGTGAGGGGGACATAAGGTATAAGGTTTATATGAAAGGTAATTGAAAGGCTGTGAAGGTAGTGAAAAGAGCACAATCCAGAAGTGATGGTAAGCTTGAGGAAAGAGTGGCACAAGAAGGACAGGAATGTTAGATAAAGTAGTGCAGTAAAGTCTAGGAAAGTATGAAGAGTGTGAAGATTAGTGTATGAGTCTAGTGCCAATGAGGGGTTGAGGAAATAATGACATGGTTAACAAAGAAAGTCTAAGTAATTGCTTTTGAGAAGTATTAGTGCTATGTATATACAGTGGGGGAAAGAGGATGTGGCCAATATCCAATAGAATGTCTATGTGAAACTTACCAAATAATTTTTTCGCCCACTGTATATATATATATATATATATATATATATATATATATATATATATATATATATATATATATATATATATATATATATATATATATACACGAGATAGAGATATAGATAGATATATATAGCTATATGGATATGTGATAGAGAAGATAGTAACAATAGTAGAAGGAAACATTTCAGTAAGGGAATTATGCATTTGCTATTGCATGTTTAGAAGTAATTTTGATACGTAGGTGTATTTGGTTTGGTGAAGGGCTGTAGAAACTGTACACAGGTGCCTGTGTGTGGCAGAGGAGATAGTGAGTGAGGAGTCACATGAAAGGGATTAAGAGTGGAGATGGGTGACTGTTTGATGTAGTGAGACCACATTTCCTTTGTGTATTGGCAGCATTTGACTGGAAGTGTGAAAGTCATTTGGAGCAGAGAAGTGGTATCCAGTTTGTACAGTGGTATTCCACTGTTTTGTGCGTGTTGAAGAATTGTGAAGGTTATTGTATGTGCTGTAGATTGTGTAGAGTGTGATTGTTATTAGTTGATATACTTGAAAATGGTTAAGTTTCAGGCACACATGATGCAGCCACATTAGTTTAGTGTAGTTTAGTTTATTTTCTTCATTTGAGCAGTTAAAATTCTGCTCAAAAGGAGTGGGCCGAAGCAAAAGCTTATAAACACCCACCCTGAAATCATTACAATAAAAGTGTATATTACAACAGTAGTACAAGAGAACATATTACAAAGTACTAGAGCCTTGGAACACAGCATGCGCACACGTGAACACAACTTACCCGTTTGTGATTTAACACATTATGATACAATGATACATTTAGCAACATCATAATTGGATTTGCCTCCTTAGCAAGGAACCTGTTACATTTCAAAGCGGACCACCCTTACAAAGCACTTCAGGGAATGTTCATGTAATTAACAGAATTTAGCAGAAGAGAAGCGCAGCACAACTACAACAACAGTTTCTTCACATATACAATGTTTGGTACAAAGCAAGTTACAAACGGCGAACGATTGTCAGTCGAATGGTTATCAATGTCAGCAATCAATGCCAATGAATTATGTAATATGTAGTAAGTATTTAAGCCCTGCATAGTGTAGTGCGTTAAAAAGCCAGGGTGTAGAGCGGGCTAGTTGAAGAGGGCGTTAGCTCCCCATCAACAAACCCCCACCCAGCTGCCCTAACATCTGTTTTTTTATTATTATTGTTTTTAGAAGATGTTCCTGTACTGTGAGGTGCATTAAAAGGCGAGGTTTATGAGCCCTTTGTGAGGGGCCTCACAGCAGATTTGTAGTTGCCTGCCCTACTTCTCTATTTGCAATTATAAACAATAGAATGACAACCGTTCAGAGCAGCAAATTGATCCTACTGCTTCCCCTAGTGTCAACGTGTTTCTTCTTCTCTGTACTTTTCAAAAATCTTTTGTTTGTATTTATATTTGAACAGGTTAAGGTTTGGACATTGTTTCATCTCCATCTCCAATTTATTCCACAATTGTACACCATGAACTGTCAGGCTGAAAGTTTTCAAAGTGGAGCTCTGACTTTGAGTCCTAAAGTTTAATTCATCCTGTAATTCATAACGACCAGTACGTTCTTGGAACCTTCGTTGTATTTGGTTTGGTAACAGTTTATATCTTGCTTTGTATAACATCTGTACCGTTTGGAACTCCACAATGTTGCAGAACTTCATGATCTTTGATTTGAAAAATAATGGATTTGTGTGGTATAAAAACCCAACTTTATGAATTAATCTGACAGCTCTTTTTTGCAGCAATACTATTGGTTTAACTGTGTTTTTATAGGTACTACCCCAAACCACAGTACAATAGTATAAATAGGGCAATATCAGTGAAGAGTATAGGGTATGTAGAGCTTTCACGTTTAAAATGTGCTTTGCTTTTGCTATTACTGCAATGCTTCTTGATATTTTAGTAGATATATATGTAATGTGTGATTTCCAAGTGATTCTGTCATCTATAATGACTCCAAGATATTTGATTTCCTGCACCCGCTCTATAACAACACCCTCTATCTGAATTGCCTCCTGAGTATTAGAATTGCCAAATATCATCATTTTGCTTTGACTCAGATTTAGTGACAATTTGTTTTGTTTGAACCACTTATTGACACTCTTGACTTCCAAGTTAACAATCTGACACAGTTGCTTTAAGTTGTCTCCTGAAGCAAAAATATTTGTATCGTCTGCAAACAAGATAAATCTAAGAATTTGAGATGTTTTACAAATTTCGTTTATGTACATGTTAAACAATTGTGGGCGCAGAATGGAACCTTGAGGTAAACCACACACAATTTCTCGACAACTTGACTGGTATTCACCTATTTTCACACATTGTTTTCTATTTTTCAAGTAACTGGTGACCCACTGTACAGCTACTCCCCTAATCCCATAATGTTCTAGTTTATTAATGAGTATATCATAGTTTCTTGTATCAAACGCTTTACTTAGGTCAATAAATAACCCTATTGTAAATGTTGTGTTATTTACAGCAGTAGTTATTTCATCAATTGTATCAAAGAGAGCGTGCGAAGTTGAATGATTATTCCTAAAACCAAACTGATTCTCAGAGAGCAAATTATTTCTTTCAATAAAGCTGTCGAGTCTAGAATTAAAAACCTTCTATAAGATTTTTGAGAATTGCGGTAAAAGGGAAACAGGCCTGTAGTTTGTAAAGAGATGTTGATCTCCAGCTTTGAACAGAGGAATCACTTTAGCTTCTTTCAAACTGTCAGGAAATTGTCCAGTTTGTAATGATAAGTTACAGATGTGTGTTAACGGCTTAGAGATACTTTCAATGACAGATTTTAAGGTCTTCATATCCATATCATAATAATCTGTCGAGGTTTTATTTTTACACCCTCTAAAAATATCCAATATCTCCTTTTCCTTCACAGGATTGAGGAACAAGGACATAAGATTTCTGTCTATCAGTTCACAGTTGTACTTCTCAACGTGTACAATTTTTGCATCAAGGTTCGGTCCAACATTGACAAAAAATGTATTAAATGTATCGAGTACTTCATTCATATTATTTATAGTTCTATCCTCATCTTTGAAGTATTGTGGATAATTAATTATTCTTGGTTTGTTTCTAATTATACTATGTAAGATATTCTATAAGCCTTTAATATTATTCTTATTGTTATCTAATAACTTATTATAATACTCTTGTGTACATTTTCTAACAGTACTTTCAATTTATTTTTATGTGTCTTATATTTATCCTCAGCTTCTTTTGTTCGTTTTGTTATAAAGTTCTTGTAAAGAGAATTTTTTTTCTTACATGCATTTAGCAAACCCTTAGACATCTATGGATTATCCTTACACTTTCTGTTTTTACAGTATTTCCTCATTTGGGCAGTTTTTATCATATTTTTTGAAGTATTCGCGCAAACTCCTCGTATGCTTTATTAGTGTCATTCTCTCTGCTTTGACAGGCCCTTTTTAAGGGAATCAATAGTGTTCTTTGTTTTTACCCTTCTAAACCAATGCATGTCTCCTGGTTCAATTTTTTGGTGATTATTTTTGTACAATACAAAAGGTGATCACTGATATCATTTATCATTAAACCGCTGATAGTATTATTTTCTATTTATTAGAAAGAACGTTATCAATTAAAGTGGCACTGTGGGATGTAATTCTACTCGGTTTAGTTATTAGAGGAAACAAACCTGGCATGTATAAAGAGTAGTAAATGAGAGGAAAGATTGAAAGTCCCAATAAGAGTAATAGGATAAAAGTGGTCAATTAGTTGTGTCAGTATGAATGTAGTGCATAGCTTAGAACAACACTAGCATTGTATATGAGAGTATGTTGTGAAGTGGTGTAATAGTAATGTTTTAGACACAGAAATGGCTGCAGGAGCTGAGGTGTGTTCATCATGGGGTAGGTGTTGTGTCAATGTTAGTGGGGACACTTTAACCCCTTGGGCCAAGAAGTAGCGGGGAGGGAGGTGGGGTAGGGCAGTAGAATTGTGTTATTGTATGACAAGGTTAATATTTGGACCAAGCTGGTGCCAAATGTCTGGTGAGGTGAAGAGGAAATAATGACATGGTTGACAAAGAAAGTGTAATGAAGAGTTTTTGAGAAGTAATAGTGCTATGTAATGTGATGTAATCTGTAGTGAGATGAGTGGAGTCGTAGATGATAGCTGGATTGTATGATTTATACAGGTCCAACAGGAGGAGTGTGTGTATCAGTCAGTGTAGTGTATATATATATATGTATATATATATATATATATATATATATATATATATATATATATATATATATATATATATATATATATATATATATATGTATATATATATATAGATATAGATATATATAAAGAGAGCGAGAGATATAGTTATCTAGCTATATAGCTATAAAGTTATTTAGTGATATAGTTATGTGGATATGTGATAGAGGAGGTAGGAACAAATGTGCAAGCAAACATGTCAGTAATGGAATTATGCCTTTGATGTTGCCTTTGAGGATTGTGCATAAAGGTCAGAGTATTTGTTTGTTGCACGTCATGGAAGGTTTAAAGAATGTGTATACATAGGTGTATTGGGTTTGGTGAAGGGCTGTAGAAACTGTACACAGGTGCCTGTGTGTGGCAGAGGAGAAAGTTGGTGTTCAGTCTTGCATGAGGGAAATCTGTCATTGATGAGTCAGATGTCACATGAAGGGGATTAAGAGTGGCGATGGGTGACTGTTTGATGTAGGCAGACCACACTTCCGTTGTGTATTGGCAGCATTTGACTGGAAGTGTGAATGTTGGGGGTAGGCGCTCATAAGCTTTTGCTTTAGCCTACTCCTTTTCAGCAAAATGTATGCTCAAATAAATAAATAAGTCATTGGGAGCAGAGAAGTGGATACACTGTTCTGTGCGTGTGGAAGAATTGTGAAGGTTATTTTATGTGCTGTAGATTGTGTTGTGTTTGATTGTTATGAATTGATATAGGTGAAAAGGTGTAAGTTTAAGGCACATGATTCAGCCACATGCTAATAAGCTATGAAAGGTAAGTATTAGAATAGTTATGTAGCCATTCATGGAAAGGTTGGTGACACATGTTGAGTTTGTGTTGATACAATGTGCCTCATGAAATATGACATATGTCACAATGGATAGGGAAATCAGCAACTGAAGAGAGTTGTGTAGCATCAAATGCTTCCAGCAGGTGCGTTTGATTTGAGGGAAAATTCCAAAGTACATAATTGAAGGGTAAGTTCCTGAAGAGGGGAGATTTTTGCAATTTGTCTGATGAAGGAAGTAGGAGTGAAACGGTGGTCTTATTGAGGTTGTAAATGCCAATATATGGAAGTGTGAAGGTAAAAGGGCCTGTATATAGAGAAGTAAATGAGAGGAAAGAATGAAAGTCCCAATAAGAGCAATGGGATAAAAGTGTATCTGTTAGTTGTGTCAGTATGAATGTAGTGCATAGATTTGAACAACACTAGCATTGTATATGAGCGTATGTTGTGAAGGGTTGTAATAGTAATGTTTTAGACACAGAAATGACTGCAAGAGTTGAGGTGTGGTCAAGAGGTAGGTGGTTTGTCGAGACACTTTATCGTTGTGGCCCAAATAGAGCGGGAGTGAGGTGGGGAAGGGCATAAGATGTGTGTTATTGTATGAAATAGGTTAATAATGTGAACAAGCTGGTGTGAAATGTGATTTGAAATTGACAGAATGTAGTGGTGTTGTTTTTATGTGAGTCTGTTTGTGTTGCTCTTAGTCCCTATTGCACTATAGGCTTATAGTCTATTAAAGGAACACAGCGCTCTCTTCCCCTCCCCTTTTGCACTTCACCTTTAAAACTAAGTAATGGGAAGAGTATAGCAATTATGTACGGATTGTTTGTGAGGGAAGTAGTGGATGTAGTGGATTTTTTTGATCATA
The DNA here is from genome assembly GCF_951799975.1 of Gobius niger. Taxonomy (NCBI): domain Eukaryota; kingdom Metazoa; phylum Chordata; class Actinopteri; order Gobiiformes; family Gobiidae; genus Gobius; species Gobius niger. Next base: position 23,930,420 of record NC_136862.1, on the reverse strand, counting down.
TGTCAGTTCAGACATTGGGTTGTTAATGTGTTAATATGGCGAATGTTAGAGAGCCTCACTAGCAAACTCTAGGACAGTTGCATTTATAAATGTCAATATGTCTGCAAGTATGTCATTATTTAACAGAAAGAGAATGTGTTTTAATCGTGGATTTTTTCGTGGGTACTATGTTTATGGTAGTGTAAAGGTGTTGTGGAAAATCATACAATGAGAATATGTGTCCTTGACATACCTCACAGCACAATGGTAACAGAAGTATTTAAATGATTTGTGCATCGTGACATGTAGGTTGTACATGCGTTGGAATTTGGCCAGTTTCTGCTGCTCAAGTAACTGTCCACCAATGTAGCGGTCAGAAGGCAGAAGTGGTTTAAGGTAGGTGCAGACTGTTCTTGGAAGGGTAAGGTTGGTGGGGATATATGTACTGCAGTCCTGAAAGGCGATTGCCTGTGGTGTCAAGTACAGTACATGTTGTGTGCAGGTATTTTGTTATCTTGAGTGTTATATAGTGTTGGAGTTCATTAGTATTGTATTGAAGATGTGTACTTATTATTGTAGTTTGTAGGTTTGAGCTGGTGGCATGGATGAGTGTGATACCCAATGCTATATGTTAGCAAGTGATGTGTACTGTATCTGTGCAGATTTTGCATGGTAAAAGTATGATGTATATAGACAGGGGGGGTTGTCGCAGGATGGTGTGAAGGAGAGACCAAATGCAGTTCCTGTGTCCTATAGGTATTGGGGTCACCAAGGGCCTTTGACATGTTAATGGGTTAGCCAATGATACGGTGTGGGTTTTTTTTAACCAATGATCACACAGAATGAATACTGTCTTAAGTAGCATTGAAGATCCTTGGGTAAGAGTTATTTGCTCCGAAGTAAGCCGGCAGACGAAGCTAATACGAAGATTGACACCTTTGGGCAGTAAGCAAGGTAAGACTAATGAAAAGAACTATGTAGATGTGTCCAGATATAATGTGTGTTTTAAGCATGAGTTATGTATCAGTAACATGACACATCAGTAGAAATGTAAGTGTCAGTAGGTGTAGGTACAGCATACAGATATTATTATAATATACGTTATAAGATGTGAAGTGTACATTTGCCTATTTTCCTAGGTAGCATATAGTGTGGTATGTGTAAAGAACAATGTAGTCTTGTTGTTGTCATGTTCTTGAATAGGTTGTTACTGTGTCAGATTTCAGTAGTTGTTGTTAGTCATGTGATAATGTTGTTTATGATTTGCAGTGTTGCGACAATGTCTTCACTGCCTTCTCCAAATAAACTGCCAGCAGCTGAGAATCAAGAGGCAGTGGCTGTCAGAGAGGGTCTGATTCGGATTAATGTATGTTTTTCATGAATAATACAGAGATTCTTTATTGTTTGATATGTGTAATAAGGAGTTTTTTGTTGTTGTTATGCCATTTTACAGTACATGATGCGAGACGCCAGCATCCCTATGACGGTGAAGCAGAAGTTAATTTTTGATATGTCATTGGAGCACTGCTGCATCATGAATAAGCATGATAGGAGAAGTGTAGCTGATGCAAAGAGTATCTCTTTGTTGGACCGGGAATACACGAGTCAAATGCAGCGACTGGAGGATTTCACAAAGATATGGGACGATTGGGGCGAATTAGGTTTGTAATGCATTTGTCTATAGTAATGATTGGTACATATGAAGTAGTTGTTGTTACAACCTGTGTTGTATTTGTAGATATTCCTGTCACCAGCCTGGAGTCCCCCTCAACAAGTTCTGCACCTGGTGACACTTCAGAGGCACCCAGCACTTCCAGAAAGTGCTCCACCAAAAAGACTGCAACTTCGAAACGCACTTCAAATCGAAAGCGGGATGCAAGTGAAGAAGTACCTGAAGATGTAGCTGTTGCTGGTTCGTCAAGGGAAATGTGTGAAGAGTCTGTGTAATCACATGTCATAAGGATGTATTGATGTCAGCACATATAAAGGGCAGTAATGTATCCAGTATTATGTATGACATGATGGTTAGTTGACATTGCAAAGTCATGTGAAAAAGTCATAGTGATTGTAATGTGTGGCTATTTGTGTGGTTTGATGTACCATGAAGCAGGTTGGATAGGCTGTAAAGGTGAAATTGTGTGTGATTGTAATTAAAGTGCTAGTATTGTGTAATTGAGAAGGACTGTAAAATAATGTGTGTGAGTTCTAGTTTTGTCCTGAGTTTGTAGCGTGATATAATGTGATTAAAGTACTATTGTGTGATGACGGTGTTAAGTAGTGTGCTTTTTAATAATAATAAATGAGTGTCAGTATGGTCACAAAGGTCTTTCACATAACAGTATTGCAGTTGTACAAAGTTGGATGTGGACAAGGACATGTGTCGTATTACGTGAATGTGTATCTCTGGTGTGTATCTATGGTTGTCATTAATAGGCAGGTTTGTAATGCATGGGTGGATCATGGGAAAGAAGGGAATATGTCTCAGGCTTCTTTGAAGGAGTTCAGAGTAAGTTTGATTTGTCCATGTGTTTTTGTTGTCAAGCAATTGTAAAGCTGTATTCCACAGTGGTGTGCAGTGTGCTTTTGGCAGGTATTAAGCACTAAGTATAAGACATTCCACACACTGTGTGGGTTGTAGTAGGAGAGAGAGGCAAGTGGAGGTAATCAATATAAGTTGCTCATGTGAGTGTAAGTTTATTTTGAATGTTAACAATTGCCAAAATTAATGTTGTAATAGAGTAGTATGTGTCACGGTAGGTGGGCAATGTTGTGTATTGATTGGATAGTGACAATGCACATGAATGAACATCTGCGTAAAGAGATGTAAAGTGTAGCTTAAGGAGGAGCTATGTTTTATGTGTAGTGTCCAGGGGATGACAGAAATACTGTAAATGTAACAGATAATGTTACAGAAATTAATATATAGAGGCGGTGTGATGGCAGCGTTGTGAGAAACTATGTTTCTTAAAGTTCATTTTACAGTGTGGGTGGAAATAAAGGAAATAGAGGGGGGGGGGGGGGGGGGGTAGACCTTGCTGTAACCAGAATTGTCCCACTGAGATAAAGAATCTTATTTCCTGGGGAGTTCTGGCATCAGGGGGAAGTTATTGTGCATGTTTGATTGGAAGGGGTAAGTGTATTTCTTGAAGGAAATTATCACAGCTATGGGGTGAAGCGTGTTATAAAGTGGCTAATCTCAATAGTTACAGTTGAAAGTAACATGTGAATCAGTTCATTTAGGAATACAGTAGGGATAATCTTATGTTGTTTTGGATGGTTGGAGAAATGGTGTACATGTGTAAGGACATTGGCTTATGAGCACAGAATTGTAAGGCATGGTTATGGATCAATTGTAAGCATATGTGTGTGTAATCAACAGGTAATCACCAAGTTGTATGAAGATATGCAATATGTGAAGATGTCATAGAATGTACAAAGTGTTTGGAAGGGTCAAATGGTATGGATTGATGGGCTACTTCAATATGTGATAAATGACATGACTGGATGATGTTATTGTTCCATGTAGTAAATGTCACATTGAGGGGGAGAAAATATGTTGTATGCAGGTGAGGTGGGCATATAAGTAGTTGGTGGTTTGTCTTAGTTGGTTGTAGCTATGAAAAGATGAAAGGATGTGATTGATGTATTAGTTTTGATATGTTGATGAACTGCCTAGAAATATGAAAATCACAGCACTCATTCTGTGGTTCACAATCAGGTGCATAGAAATGGGCCAGGAAAATGAGGATAGGGACGGGATGGCTGGTGTGAGACAAGGATATGTATTAGATAGTACTGTCTTAGCAGCCTGAATGTGGGGCTATGTCTGTATGGGGAAAGCATTCTAAAAGTGTAAGGGTTAGTTAAGATGTGTAGGCAAGTGATAGTGCTTAGTCATTTTTACTTGACTGTAAGGTATACAGTGCTCGACATTAACAGTATTAACAGTGTGTTGTAGATGATGTAGTGGCGTGGTAAGTGGTGGAAAGAGAAATAATAAGCATTAGTAATAATAACTAAGTCAGCTGAATATTGTACTGTCACTGCTAATGGCTTTTGTCCTAAAAGTGTATAAAGTTGCTGCATGCAATGTTGTGGCTTATGCATGTTTTGTATGAGGTTTTGAACTGTGTTTGCACAATGTACAGTCTCTGCATTAACTTAAAGATGATATGTGTGATATATTTTCTCCAGAGGAAGAAAAATGTTTTATAAAGTTTTGAAATGTTGTTGAACTCTGACAAGGATAATGTCATATCAATGATAAGGTATGTCCTTAAGGTGAGTTTGAGGCCCGCCTCTTACACTGTGATGTGCCAATGACAGTGCTGTAGGATGAGTGTGTGCAAGTAATTAACATAGTCGTCAGTGAGTGGCGGTCATTTGGAGACAGCCGAAAGACCAAGACACATGTGAAGAAAAAAGGTAAGAGTACATACATTTGATATGGGAGTTTTGCATTAGCCAGAAGGAAGGAAAAGTATGTTTTTGCAAGTGCTTGATGAACGTGTTAATGTGTGGAAATGGTGGTGAATGGTAATGTAAAAGGTAACATTTTAATATGGGGAATAGTATTCTCATTCACCTGTCTGTCTTGTCTGCTACTGCTATGTCCAGTAATGTACATGGTTTGAAGTGAAAATGTGTAAAAGCAGGTAGAGCCATTGTAATAGTGGTTTGTGATACACACAAGGCCATTAAATTAGGCCAAGGAGTAGTTCTCCATTGGTTGGGTGAAAAAGTAATCACAGTTCAATGGTATGGTGTAAGAATTGTGTTTCTGAGGCATGTGTAAAAACAGGGATGGTAAGGATTTGAATCAAGAGACATATTTTTTAGGTAGGGTTATTGTGGGAATGATTAAGTAGATCATGTGATTGAAGGAGTAGGAAGTGGAAAGATATCTGGTGAAATATCGATTGAATGGATGTGTTTGGTGTGCGTAGTTGTGTATACCATTGTAGGGATAGGGTGTAAAATGCAGATCTGTAATATAGAAGACATGAGCATTGAACAAACATCAGTGGATTGTGAATATGTGGCTTCAACGGGCATTTTTTTCAGGGATGTATGTTTCAGGCTGCAGCTGGGTGGGAATGGGCAGCATTTGAGAAATGTTGCAATGTACAATGTACAGTGTGGGGCAGACAATTAATGTAAGGTGTGTCATTATTTGTGAATGAATGATGCATTATACGACGTATGTGTAAGTTAGAAGGTGATGTCTGTGTGCAGTTAAGCGTGCAGTGATTGAACAGTTGCATGAGAGGTTAGCATGGTGCCTGTATTTTTATGAGTAGTGCATTGAAATTGAATATGAAGAATTACAGTCTTTAGAGAATGTAAGATGTGCAATGATCCTGTCTCCTGGGTAAAGGGTAAAGCAATTGTCAGTATTTGAATGTGACAATACAGTATTTTGTTATTATGTATCTATCTATAACTGACACCTGATTTATGACAGATGTGTTGTTACTGGGCCAATTAAGAACAGTTGGGTTGGCAGTCAGCCAGTTGTGCCATAAGAAAGTGGTAGCTGGCTCAGACATGACTGCTATCTTGATTAGCATTTGAATAGATTAGTAGTTAAGGCTGGGTGAGTGGGGAAGTAGGACCAGGAGTGGTGCAATGTGATGAGGAAGGGGGAGTCAGTCTAGGATTTGGTTCAATATGGTGGTGTGTAGGACGTTCCAGTATCAATGTTTTTGTAGGTGTTCTGATGAATGGGTATGTCTGCATTGAGAAGTAATCAAAGAAATGATCTTGCAGCGCATTAATGAGAAGTGTGTTGGTAATTGTAGCTGTTATGCTGTCCACATATGTAGCAGTTGGGTCAGTTGTGGGGGAAGCTATACCAGTAGCAACTGTTGTTGTCAACAGAAAGGTGAAGAATGAGTCAGAGAAGTTTTCAGGTGATGTAAAAGTCAGTGTGCTATTTCATGCAATTGCAAGATTACAATGTCATATATGAGAAGAGTAGTAATGGTGGTGAAAGTGTTGTATAAATCATGTTAACAATGGATCAGCTGTCGGGGCTAATCTGAAGGTTAGAAAGGTATTGTGGAGGTATGAATATATGTCCCACAAGAAGAACATTATAATGGTATAGGAGTCCAGAACACCAGACAAGAAATGTTTGTTAAGACACATGGCCAAGTGAAGGCAATGTAGTAGCAGTGTATTGATCTCAGGTATGCATAGGTCAACAGGGGTGATGCATGTGATGACATAATGTATGTAAAAGGAGGTGTACAGTTTAGCACATACATTTTTAAATGTACTGTATACATCATAGAAGTATCTCATGTAGAATACATATGATTGTGTAAAAAGAATGCTAGCTTCTAAATGTTGCATATTGTGTTTGTGTGTATTTAGAGGGGTGTCAGTGGAAGGGCCAGTTTTTTAGTGGATCTGCTTTTATGTGAATGTATTGGATTGGAAGCATAGTATGTTGAATATGTCCTATGATGTTAATTCAGATATATATTTGTGATTTGAAGATGCCTATGACCAAGGCTTCACGACGGTGTGCTGAGGGGCGTGAGAAGAGGGCGAAGCAACTGGAGAAAGAAGCAAATGAAAAGAAAGAGAAGCAAGTGGAAAAACAACAAGTAAAACAGTCAAAGCAACTTCAAAGGAAGGCTGCAAAGCTGGTTGATATTCCCATTGTTGTTCAACCTCGCAATGAGCCGTCCATTCTTGGTAAGTTGTTATATGTGTGCATGTATATGATACTGTGGTTGTGTCTAACACCGTGTAATCAAGACTGTGTTGTAATACAGGGAAGGGAACTGGGAAGCGTGTTTCTCCGCAAGTGTGGGACATTTCAAAGCACACAGGGAAGCAACACAAGTTAGTCATTCCCATTGACTCTCCAGAGAAAAAGGTAAGCAAGTAGAAAAATATTACAGTGAGTTTATAGTGAATGTCATTGATTTGCATTAAAGTGTCATATAGAATAATGTTGGTGAATGTGGTTATTATAATGATTATATTATTGTTTTTTCCCTTTTGTGTAGTTTGTTCTCATTGCTGGGGATTCTCACCTTCGTGCAATTGCGGATAATGTGGTGTTTTTTCCTGAAAGTCGCTACTCTTTTGGTGTGTCTTGTACACCTGGTGCCAATGCAAATCACCTGAAGATGCAACTACATGCAGATCATAAAGAAATGAGTGAGATCCACAACAAGGGTATGTGTGGCATAGCAAGAGAAAAACTAAAAGCACCTCATTGATGTTTTTATGACCCAAGCAAAAGTTAAATAGCAATGTGTGTTTTGTGTGGTATTTCAGAGGCAGACTTGCTCTGTTTGTTAGCTCCATCAAATGAGTTGACTTCAGCGATCACCATTGAGCAGGCAGTGCATAATTTCAGGAGCCTCCTGGTCTCTGTTTGTGCAAACTGGCAAAAGGTATACATATTATAAGTGTCATTTTCATATGTGCATGGAAACTGTGTCAATGAGATGGGGAAATTGGTGCATGTTCCATGTTTGTATTGCTGTCATGTGTATTTTTCCTGTTCAAGTGGGTCATTAGTCATGCATTGGAAAATTAAAGCTTAGTTGATGTGAGAAAAGTAACATATAACATTTTGTAGGTTTGTGTGGTGGATTTCCCGCCCCGTCTGAATGTGCACCTGGATTACCAAACAGCTCTCCGTCAGGCATACCATCGTGTTGCAGCTCAAATGGGTATGTAGAAATCAGTGTCATACATAATAATAGCATTTCCAAAAAGTGACTTTTGTTTAAACATATCTAATATTTGATCTTACAGGAGTGTCATACTACAGTATTGCTGAACATTTTCCTACAAGAAAAACACAGTTGTGGACAAGCGATAATGTAAGTATAGTGACGTATTAATAGTTTTACTTGGGAGTGTTAGAGACGCATTGGTTAATGTTTGCTTGTGTTGTGTAGGTGCACTTGAGTGATATTCCGATGGATGATGCTAAGAAATGTGGTACAGATGTGCTTATGGAGCAATTGTATGACGCTTGTGAAGACGCATTGGAATGCTGTCAACCTATTGTCCCGGAGACGGCGGGTTCGACATCTTCTACAAGGAGGGTTTCGACAAGGTTGGCAGTGAAAAGAGATCATGGTCGAAAAGCGCCATGTTTACGCAATGTTTCGCCATTACGCGTGGAACTTGTGGAGCCAGATCGAAAGGTGAGTTACTAATATGTTTTGTGTGAATAATGTGTTTCATGAAAGTAAACTGTTATGTCAGGTGTATTTTGATGAAATGTCTTAGTGCAAGTGTGGTAAGTCATATATTACAACGTTGATGTGGACTTTGGGTAAAGGAGACAGATCCAGATAGTATACCAAATAGTCCACTTACACTACTGAATAGGGCAGCGGTGTGTTGTAGGCACAGCTACCAGCACAGGCATATGCTCATACAAATTATGTATGAGCTAATTGAATTTGAAGAGACCCTAGGTCTTTATGTTAGTCATGTATGAATTTTTATGTATTTTTTTTTTAAGTTGAACATGTTGTGAGAAGGCAGGGTGGGGTCCCCTGGTTCTATATAGAGAATGTATCACTTTATGATATTGTGTTACTGTAGTGTCTAAATATCAGGAAGCGAGTAAGTGTGAATAGGTAATTTTGTGTGAATATTATGTACAGATTATGATCAATAACTATTTTACAGAGAAGGAGATCTGGGCTGTCTTTGCCTCGTCAGCAGCAGCCACACGTCAAGCAGCCATTACCTTCCAGGCAACGTTCACCTGATATAGTGGTACAGATTTGGACTTTTCCTCTAATATGTTGTTTGAATGTTATGATACAGCGGGCTTACACATGTATTGTGTTGTAGGTGACTGAGTGTGGCATTCCAGTCTCCCCCAATGTCTTTGAAACTCTTATGGTGGATAAGATGGAAGAGATGTCTCCATTGAATTCTGATGGAATATCAATAGTCCCAGCAGTGGAAAGGGTAAGAATGTGTGGTAGAATGGGTTATGTATAAGCATTTTTGTTCCAGATGTGTTTATGTACGTGAGACTCGTCATTGCGAAAGTATCATCTCAATTGATAGGCTTTTCCAAAATGTCACTTGATGTACATGTAGTTCCTCTCTGAAAGCTTGATGGCAGTGTTTTGAGTGGGTGTCTGGGGTGAATGATGGGATAAGATTGTGAGAAAGGTGTTGTTGGCCTCTGGGTATTAGTATTGTGGAATGAAAACCCTCAGAATTATTGTATGGTGGAATGGCTGTGGTGGAATTCAAGTTTCCACGATTTTGATGCTAGTCTGTATTGTTGGTTTTTGAAACAGGGAAAAGTTGGCTGAGCAACATGGTCATTGTAAAGACAGACCACAGTTCATCACTGTCAGAGAGTAAAAGTAAATCAGGGTTTTCACATTCTGTGTTTGTAAGGCAAGGTATTGCTGACGCATTACATGTTGGTAGTGAAAGAGTACACGAAATGAATCCTGCAATTTCTTCAGCTCACCTAGAGCACAGAGCCTACAATCTAGTGGAACTCCCTCGTGTTGCCCCATGTTATCCTAAAGGGGAAGCAGCCTTGTGTTTCTCTGAGCACACAGACCCCTTGGTCGTCTTTAAGTGACAGGATATACATGTGTTTGGTTCAACAACTCTTTATAGAGCCTCTGAGCTGGGGGTTCTGTAACATATAAAGCATCTACTTAGATTGAGCACATGATCTCAGTTCAACTTTGCTTCAATGGAAAAATGGTTGCATGTAACCTGTAGGTCAGAGTTATGCTTTATTTGTAAACTACCACTTACAAATGTGATTGTTGCATTGGTAGTGTGTTGTTGACATGTTGCGTCATTTGTGACACTGTGTTGTGTGGTTTGCATAGGTGTAGGTCTTGTTTCTGTGGTGTGTGTTTGTGGTTTTGTCATGGTTTGGTGTTGCCTTGTACATAGCTTGTTTGTTGTGATATTTTGATGTGCTGTAGTGGTGATTTGTTCTGTAGTTAATGTTGTTAGTGTTGTTATAGGAACTGTGCATTGGCACTAATGTGTTGGTTCTTTTGTGAGGTTTTTGAAGTTGTTTTTGTCACTTTTTTTCTTTGACTGATGTTGTAGTAGCTGTTTTGTGGCTGTTGCCTTTGGTCTTACATTGCATTGTGGATGTGTGCCTCTGTTGTGTTTTCTGGTCTTTTGCTGTTGTTTTGTGATATTTTTGTTGCATGTGCATGTCTTTTTAGGGTTGCTGTTGTGATGTTTTTGTCAAGAAGGGGTCAGATTTGCTGAAAGCTAAACAGGAGAGAATGTGCTCAGTTCAAGTGGAGGTTAAGAGGTGAATACCTCATTATGAATAATAAGTAGCATTGGCCCAAGAGGTGGTATATTATTTGTGACATTATTTTGGAATAACAATAGGGAGGTTGCTGTTGACATATGTACATGCATTACTGTGTGAAAGTGGTCCAAAGTATTCAACTGTATTTATGTCTTGCAGTTGTAGTTTTTTGTATGGTTTTTCAGCGTGTTTTATGTGTTTGCAGGCATGTCATGTGAAACAAGGAAAGGCTAAAGAAAAGAGAAATCATGTGGAGAAGCAGGTTGGTGTTGTAGATGTGTTTAATACAAGTGTAGTTAATTGTGCTGGGTGGTCTTATGATTATTAATGATAATGATGTTTTGGTTTGAAAGGCCCCCAAAAGGTCCATGCAATTGAGGAGAAGCAACCCATGTAGCAGCTCTGCATCTTTGACTATGGTTCAGAACAAGGTAAATAAACTTATAGAATAGACAAAGTACTGGTGTTGTATTTATACTTATGTTTTGGTTATAGAAGCAGTTTGGCAATCCGCAGGAGACTACAGCATTCTTAAAACATATGATGGCAGATGGCACTGTGCAACAAGTAAGTAAAACTATTTGCATCGTTCTTGTTCCGTCATGTATTTTCTCAGTTTGTTCTGGTGAAAGACTTAGGGACATAATGTGTATGTGTTTCCATTTAGATACCAAACACAGTTCTGTCGTCTTCATTGTACCATGACCGGCAAAGGGATCCAACCTACAAGCAAGGCACCGATGAAGACCAAGCTAAGTGTCCATGGATGTGTTTTCCAGAGTCAAATGATGTTGCTGGTGGTCAACCGGACATTGCAGTTAGTGATATGGCAGGTGTAGCCAGCTTTGCCAACTGTGCTGGCGCTAGCACAGTGAAAATGCCAAGTAATGTTACAGGGTCTTTTCATCAAGGTTCCAATTTTATGCTCCACCCTGGTACTCAGTGTATGCCTATTTCGTTAATGTCAGTAGCCCAGCATAAAATAAGAAATGTTTTTACATGGACACAGCGTGATTTAGACCATGCACTAATGTTGGGGGATGAGATGTATGACAAACATCATGTCCCGGAAAAGCCTGCATACATGTGTGTTGGAGATTTGCCCAACGCATGTCAAATAAATGGTCATAACTTTACATTTGTCTTTGGGGATTCGGCTACTGGAGATATGAATATTGAAGACAGTGAATTTATAAGAGAGGGTGTATGTTTTACCCTAAGGGATGGATTGATGCGCAGCCTTTCACAGTATGATTCATGTTTACTGACTGTGTGTGGTAGCACATGTGCTATAATTCAATGTAACCACTGCTATGCTTTGGTAGATTCTCATGCTCGTAGTGCTTCTGGAATGGTTGATGCTGAGGGGCAAAGTGTTGTTGTGTATTTCAGTTGCTTTGTCGAGTTGTATAGTCACATTCAATTAATGGCTGCAGAGTTAGCACACAAGGAGTTTGAAATTCAAGGTGTGAATGTGCTGTTCACTAAGTCACAGCCTTGCAATGACAATGTCACAAACAATGATGTGGATTTTGATGTGCTATGCACTGGACACACTACCACTGACATGTACTTCAAACCTTTACCCGTGAAGCTTTGTAGAGATTTGTGTATGCAGTTACAAATCGACTTTGAAAAATTAGAGACAGCTGGTGATGATGTTGTTGGTTTGTTAGGTCCACCGTGCCAAACTTTAAGAATTGTTGGTGATGGTAATTGTTTCTTCAGGGCTGTTTCCCAAGCTGTTAGTGGTACCCAAAAATATCACAGAACATTTCGACTAGCCACTGTCAAACAGCTCAAGCAAAATCCAGAGAAATATCACAATTTACTGCGTGATGGCTACACTTCTGTAGACCAATACCTTCGCCAAACACATATGGATAGGGTTAACACGTGGGCAACTGAAGTTGAGATTCAAGGAATGGCAGACTATTTGGCCATTGACATCTATACATACAACCAGCAAGGGACATCAAATGACAAAACATGGCTCAAAATAACGGCCACCACAAGCAGATTGATAAATTATGCAATTTATCTGGATCATTGTAATGAAAATCATTATGAGACTGTACAGTGTGTCTGTGTTGGAGCAGAAGAAGGTTGCTATTGCCTTTGTCAAAACAGTAATAATGATGTGATAACATACAATACCCGGTCAAAAAGCAGACAGGAGGAGATAATGGTAATGGATACACAGGACACCAAACAACAATCCATTATTCCAACAAATATAGTTTATAAAGGTGCATCCTCACAATACATGTTAAGAAAACAAAGAATGGAGAAAAAAGTACAATATCAAACAGACATGCATCATAAGAGTGTAATACAGCTACTACATAAGCAAAGATATCATAACAATCAACAATACCAACAGATGGTAGTAGCCACAGCCACTAAGAAATACACGTCAAACAAAAGATATCAACAAATGCTAAAGGCAAGAAGTATAGACAAGTACGCACAAAACGAAAGTCATCGCGAGTCCACTAAGGCATATAGCATCCGTAAATATGCAGAAAATGACTGCCATCGCCAATCCACTAAAGCATATAGTGTTGGGAAATATGCAGAGAATGAGTGTCATCGCCAATCTGCAAAATCATATAGTATTAAGAAATATGCAGAGAATGAGTGTCATCGCCAATCGGCGAAATCATATAGTATCAAGAAATATGCAGAGGATGAGTGCCATCGCCAATCCACGAAATCATATAGTATTGGGAAATATGCAGAGAATGAGTGCCATCGCCAATCCACAAAAGCATATAGTATTGGGAAATATGCAGAGAATGAGTGCCATCGCCAATCCACGAAAGCATATAGTATTGGGAAATATGCAGAGAATGAGTGCCATCGCCAATTGACTAGATCATATAGTATCCGTAAATATGCTGAAAATGAGAGCCATAGGCAAGCAACCAAAAAATATAGTATTAACAAATATGCAGAAAACGAATGTCATCGCCAGGCCACAAAAGCCTACAGTGTTCAAAAATATGCTACAGATGAGAAGCATTGTCAGGACCTGAAAGAACGGAGTAAAAGTAAATACAGTAACCCAGTTCACAAGGAAGAAGTAAAACTCAAAAGCTTGAAAAGAAAAGCAGCCATCAAGGGAAAGTCTCATATTATAGAGAATGTCATGCAACAGTTTCAGGATAAAATCAAATATGGACCACAATATGTGTGTTGTGTTTGCCATAAGCTGTTATTTAAATCAAGTGTCAAACTTTGCAAAAGGGAAAGTTACCTGAAAATGTCGCAATCAGACTTGGATGAATGTATATCTGAGAAGTATTTGCATAAATGTGATAATAAGTGCTCCATGCCGTGCAATCTTTATGTTGTACGAGGATCTCTTTGGGTATGTCACACTTGTCATGGAAAAATGAACAGAGGTACAATTCCTGCAGAATGTGCGTCAAACAACTTAGACCTTGAGCCAATACCTAGTGAACTTTCACAACTAAATAGTCTGGAAGCCCATCTTGTTTCTCCCCACATTATGTTCATCAAATTACTGGCTTTACCTAAGACAAGACAAGCAGGAATTCACGGCCCAATTGTGTGTGTAGCAAATAACATTTATCACAGTTGTGAGAAACTGTTGCCAAGGTCTGACTCTGGTGGGTTGTTGCCTGTGAAACTGAAACGCAAGTTGACATACAAGGGATACTATGAATATAAATATGTGGACACACAACATCTGAAAGATGCTTTGGCTTGGCTCATAGACAACAACATGTATTTTGAAGACTTCAAATTCAATGATGAATGGATAAATAACTTTGGCATGCCAAATGACACTGATAATGATACAGACAGTACAGTTCAGACTGTAGATCTAACAGGGAGCACAGCACCCTCAGTAGATCAAACTGAGAGTGCTGAACCCACAGTAGAGGAAACAGAAAATGAGCATTTATATCATAGCCAACAGCATGGTGTTATTTCAGACACATGCTCGATGCCTTTGGACATGGGTCAGGAAGCACTTGATCAGTACTTTGATGGAGTTATTAGTCTGGCTCCTGCTGAAGGAAACAACCCAGTCAGAACACTTGGTGATAAAACAAACGAGGCAAAATGCTTTCCAACTATATTTCCGACTGGTACTAATACATTTCATACCTCAAGAAAATATCCGATTACACTGTCCAAATATTTCAAAGTCAGACTTTTAAATGCAGACACTAGATGTGCTAATAATCTGGAATACCTGTTTTATGCTGATTCTACATTGATCTTGTACAATGTCATTTCCAATGTTTCGATAGCAGTGCGTAAAGGGCACATGGATGGAACATCTAAAGATCAAGCTAAAGGCAAGGAAACTTTAAAACATGTAGTGCAGTTTAATGGTGGTTTCAGATTTTTAGCACCTGTTCCTGGAAGTCCACCTTTTTGGTCATCCACTCAAGGTGATGTCTTTTCATTTTATCGCCAATTTGGACTGCCAACTTGGTTCTGTTCCTTCAGTGCAGCAGATCTACGCTGGCAGTATTTACTGGAAGCAGCTTTGATACAGGATGGGAGAACCCAAACAGTTGACGCTTTGAATTGGGCTGATAGGTGCGACCTTATACGTAACAATCCAATACTTGCAGCCCGAATGTTCGACTATAGATGGCATTGTTTTTTAAACATTGTCCTCAAGTCAGCGGCTCACCCCATTGGTAAAATCACCGATTATTTTTACAGGGTTGAATTTCAAGCCAGAGGCTCCGCCCATATTCATGTGCTGTTCTGGGTTTCATCGGCCCCAAAGCTGAATGTAAATACAGATGAAGAAGTCATTGCATTTATTGATAAATATGTGACGTGTGAAATTCCTTCTGACAGTGGAAGCAAATTGTTTGAAATTGTGACAACGGTTCAGCGCCACTCAAAGAACCATTCAAACAGCTGTAGGAAAAAAAACACAGTCTGTCGATTTAATTTCCCACGACCACCGTCTCTGAGAACCTTCATTATGCGACCCAAACAAACACCTAAATGCCCCAAATGTCATCGCAAAAAGCAAGATGCACAGTGCATATGCCCACCGCCCAATCCAAATGAATTAACCAAAGACAAAGCTGAAGTGCTGATGGGTCAAATCAAAAAGGCTGCTCATGAGCAATGTGACTCCGGGGTGACAACAGCAGAGTTATTTGAGCAAATGACTATCACACAGGAGCAAATGGAAGAGGCTTATCAACATTTGGGAGGGCACACTCACATAGTGTTAAAGAGAGAAGTCAATGCGGTGTATATCAATCAACATAACCAAATACTGCTGTTGATTTGGGACGCAAATATTGACATTCAATATGTAACAGATCCATATGCACTTGTTGTTTATGTTATTGGCTACATGACTAAAAGTGAACGAGAGATGGGGCTCTTGCTAAACAATGCACAGAAAGAAGCCTTAGATGGCAACGAAACTGCAAAAGAGGCAATGAAAAAAATTGGCCGGGTGTATCTTCATAATCGGGAGGTCTCAGCACAAGAGGCAGCCTACAGAGTACTGAGTCTGCATCTCAAGGAATTTTCTCGAAAAGTGGTTTTTGTTCCCACAGGCAGTAATATCACCAGGTTAACCAAACCCATTCAACAGCTTGAAGATGCAGATTCTGACTCAATATGGATGACCAACATTATAGACAGATACAAAAACAGGCCAAATGATGCCACATTTAATGATATGTGTCTCGCCACATTTGTGTCTGAATATCGGTTGCTTGCCAAAAATGAAACTTCCAGGCAGCCCATACTCTTGCAAAATTTAATGGGTGCAATTACAAAAAGAGTCAATACCAATCCTGCTTGTGTGAAATTCTTCCTATGCCCTGAAAGGCGTGATCCAGAAGAATATCATCTCATTTTGTTGCAAATGTTTTTTCCATATCGTGTAGAGGATGACCTTAAGCCACATCCCTTCTCAAGTTTCAGGGACTTTTATGACAATGGTGAAGTGACTTTAAGTGATGGACTAGTGCATTCTGTGAAGTCGTTTGTTAAAACACACAGAAAAACTTTTGACGAGCACTCGGAAGACTTGGAGGCAATTTCAAATAAAATCAACTACAGTGAAGATTTAGAAACTGCATGGTGTAATCTCTGTCCAATACAACAGCTTGAAAGGTTAGAGGCAAATGAGGAAAAAGCTGAAATTCAACATGATGAGCACGATGAAGTGGAGGAAATCCCAGATCTTGCAATCAGAAATGAAGAGATTTGCCATTTAGAACAGACGAGCACCATGTCTAGGGTTGATGGATTAGAGCTTATACGCAGCCTGAACAGTCAGCAAATGGCAATTTTCGTCAAAATCCGACAATGGTGTGTGGAAAAAGTTACAGGACAAAACCCTGAACCATTACATGTTTTTATTACTGGTGGGGCAGGCACAGGTAAAAGCCATTTAATTAGAGCAATACAATATGAGGCCACACGGTTATTTGCACCAATATGTCGTTCTCCAGAAAACCTCTCAGTTCTAATTACTGCCCCTACAGGGATTGCAGCATATAACCTGAAGGCTGCAACAATCCACTCTACTTTCAGTCTTAGGAGGGATCCTTCCGATATAGAGGTTACAGCAGGAGAGGATAAGAATAATGTGCGATATGTTGGACTACGAGAGGATACCCTCAACACTTTGCGTGCCAAATACATGGACGTTGAAATAGTGATAATAGATGAAGTGTCGATGGTGTCAAAGAATGTTATGACTTACATTCATGGACGGTTGCGTCAAATAAAGCAGCGTGACTCCCCATTTGGGAATGTCACTGTGATTGCGGTGGGAGACTTCTTTCAATTACCACCAGTTAGGAGTACAGGTTTGTACAAACAAGTGGCCTATAGTCTGTGGGACATGCTGTTCCAAGTCACGGAATTGACAACGATTGTTCGGCAAAGTGATAAAGTCTTTGCCAATTTGTTGAACCGCTTAAGAACGCGTTCAAGATCAAAACCCATGCTCCATGCTGACGTTACACTGTTAAAAGGTCGTGAAACTGGAGAAGAATCAGCTGCATTGCATATCCTACCAACAAACAAACAGGTGTACGAACACAATCTCCTACAGCTCAAAAAGACATGTCCTGAGTACATAGTCATCACAGCACACGATTACAGTTATGATAAAAAATATGGCAAATTAATAGAACAGCATGGAAGTTTTCCGGGCACAAAAACGTCATTACTCGAAACCTTGCCCATTGGCATTAATGCACGAGTAATGCTGTGTAGAAATTTAGACACAAGTGATGGGTTAGTGAACGGGGCAGTTGGCACAGTAACACACATAGAAAATCCATCAAACAGACGGTTTCCTTCAGCAATATTTGTCAAATTTGATGACACTAAAGCTGGGGCACAAACGCGTCGCAAAAATGCATCATCACATCTAATTGGTTCGACGCGTATAGAACCATTGGAGGATCGAGCTAATAATGGAGCCAATAGACGCCTCCAATTTCCCCTAAAGTTAGCTTGGGCCTGTACTGTGCATAAAGTTCAAGGTATCACTGTGGATGAAGCAGTGGTATCTCTGAAAAGAACCTTTTCCCCAGGGCAAGCATATGTTGCACTTAGTCGCGTAAGAACACTGGAGGGTCTCATTCTACAAGATTTTACAGAGAAAGCTATTTACTGTAATAACAGCATTACAAGCGCACTAAGCAGGATGCAACGTTTTGACAGTACACGACCACAATACAGAAATGACAAACATGTATTCACACTGTTTTATATTAATGCCCAAGGACTGTCACAACATGTGTCAGATTTGATGTTGTGTACCCAACACTTAAAGCCTGACATTGTAGCTGTAACAGAAACATGGTTAACTTTACATGCCCAACATCCATCCCAAAACATTGTAGGATATAAGTTCCATAGTCAACCACGTGAGTTATGTTACCCGTCAAGCCCAAATCCAGCACTCGTTAATTTGAGAAATCAACAACATGGTGGAGTTGGGATATATTGTCAGGCACAACATTCCTACCATACTGTAACACTGCAACAGTTCAATATGGAAAGTGTAGCTACTCACTTCCTTGAGCCAAACCTTTTAATTGCTGTAATTTATCGTCCTCCATCATACCCAATGAGTCAATTTAAATACCACTTAGAAGAACTGACAAATTGGCTTGATTTGACCTATGATTCTGTAGCCATTGTGGGAGACTTTAACGACGATATATTAAAATCCTCAAGTCTATGCACGTTTATGCTCGAAAAAGGCTATACACAACATGTTCTGACTCCTACAACAGAAAGGGGGACACTAATTGACCATGTTTATATGAAGTCTGCACAATATGCTCTTGATACATGGGTTGAACCAACTTATTTCAGTGATCATGATGGAATAATATGTTGTTTTAGGCCTAAGTGACATTGACATGTTTGAGAAGGCTTTTCCTGTACACTCGGATTGTGGCATCATGCTAGTTCTTGTTGAGTGATTGCAAGCAAGGGACTTTCTAATCCGTTTGTCCGATAAGTGACAATGTGTGGTGTGTGTGTCAATTTCAGACAAGCTAGTTTTATTAGCTGCTTATTTGTTAGAAACAGTTGCTACCATAAGTATTTCTTTATTGACCAGCACAAAATGTGAATAGTTCAACAACAAAATCACTTTTATATTCTCTAGAAGGATGTAACAGTCTTTCTAAGCATTTCCCAAAGACAAATGTATATTAGCAATTGTAAGTGAATCCAGGAATGACATTTGGGCCTTTTGTCTGATGTAAATGTTGTCATACACTTCAACAAATGTCCTGATATTCTATGCTATGTAAATGTATGTAAATAGTTACTTGTATGATCCCAGTTATCTTCACTGTGGTTGAAGTCAAATGTACAAAAGGATGTGAAAAACGCTTTAAATATGTATGCAGCATTTGTGTAATATTGTACCTGTGATCATAGTTGTATACTGTACATGTACCACTTCATTCAAATGTTTCCTGAATGGTATAGAAATGGCTATCACTGTTTAACCAAGAAAAATAATGTACAATTAGAAATGTTCTTGATCTTTATTGCTATTTCTAAGGCAACATACATTTCTTCAATACTATGTCTTTCCAATAAAAATCCATAAAATGAACCCTGTTTGCTCTGATCTATGCTTGCTTCTGAAAGTGGGAATCACTACATTGTAATTTATGACCTGACAGGGCAACATGGTAAGAGTTGACAACATGATGTGTTTTTGTCTTGCATTATTCCCACTTTTGCCATGCTGAATATTCGAGTCTTGATTTAGTTCTGGTTTAGATATGCATACCTTCACTATGACCATTACTGTATTGTTACTTATCCTGGGAAATGGTCTGTCCATTATATGAAGTTGTACAGGACAACTGCATAATGAGAAAAAGAGAAAGTTATTGTGCATGGCCTTAGGGCTTTATTTACATTAGAAGGCCAGATGTTAATGCCACTGGTATGTCTTGTTTAGTTCTGATGAGGACAATAGTAAGCACTAACAGTGAAGACAACAAGAGAGAAATTAGTCTACTCCCATAAAGTAAGATGTAAACATTTGACCAGTTTTCTCTTATAACCTGAAGTGTCCACCTTGTGAAAGCAGGTTGTAATATGTGGTTGTTGCTGGCATTGCTCAAACATAACAGGATCTGTAATCACGTAAATATTTTTTTATCGATTGAGTGCAATGTTATCATGTACATGATTATATGATTCTTTTTACTGGGTGAAATGCTGTGCAGTGTGGGTTCAGTCTAACCCCTCACACAAACAATACAATCATCTGTACTTACTCTTCAACTAAAACGTTAAAACTGTTGTGAATGTTCCAGAAGCAGAAAGGAAGGTATGTTGACAATTGAAAAGTGCTGATGCATGAAGAACAGCAAACATGGTTCAACAACAGTGGTGATCTAGGCAGATCACTGTATCATTACGTTAAACAGTCAAGGTGGAGATTGATCCTGCATGATTGGGACCCTTGTGCTCTACCTATGAAACACACTGCTCTTGTCTGTTTTAGGGTTGGACATGTAAAAGGCTTTTACTCTGGTACGAACAACACCTGAAAGACTTACAAATAAGTAGTGAAGAACTTTATAAAACAAGTAAAGGTTTTGATGGATTTGGGAAAAACCCAGTACTCTACCAATGGAGGTACATAGCCACAACAACATGCGCAGGCAAAATGAGATAAATCTTATGAAACACTCCGAAAGTAAACCCAGCTGAAATGAAAATGTTACTATTTCACACAATCTAACATGGGTATTTCCCTGTATGGAGTTTATTATCACAAATAACAATCACAGACTCGACTAAAGCCCTATTAGCACGGGATTAGTTTTTCTTAAGGACCACATGCATTTGTATCTGGTGCGAATGTCATGTCAGTGATTTGCGGAGTAAAAATGCCCCCGCAAATTACCAACTATATTTTGAACTTCGAGGTCCTTGAATAAAAATAATCCAATGCTAATAGGCCTGTCTGTGATTTGGACAGAAACGGGGAGGATCCGACATGTGATTAGGCTTTTTCTATTTCCTGTGCGTATTTGTAATTACTTTTGCTGAATAATGTAGGCAGCAATAGAGTTTAAACCAGTGGTTTCGTTAGGCATAATTGACCGCATTGTAAAAAAAACCCCGCACTGAGCAGTTTGTGTCATTGATCATTGTCATTAATTCAACTCTCATTACATTCATGTGTGTTGAGATTTAGTTATTTCAATTAGGAATAACCAGAAATTGCAGAATAAATTGAGCTAGACTAAACCAATTTTTGTAATACACGCGTTTTAAAGCTTGTACGTAAAAGTCTCATAGGTCGAGTTATTCAGTGCCTCCACCGCTTGTCATTATGAAGCCTTAGACTTTAATTTTTGAAATAAAAGAGCTTATTATTTGCATTTCCTCATTTCAACTTCATGTTTAAGAAACACAGAGGGTGAGTGAGGCGATATTTAAGCATTCATTGATTCTCCGCTCTCCCTCCGCTCTCCCTCATCTGTCCCTCCGCTCTCCCTCCTCTGTCCCTCTGCTGTCCCTCCGCTCTCCCTCCTCTGTCCCTCCGCTCTCCCTCCTCTGTCCCTCCGCTCTCCCTCCTCTGTCCCTCCGCTCTCCCTCCTCTGTCCCTCTGCTGTCCCTCCGCTCTCCCTCCTCTGTCCCTCCGCTCTCCCTCCTCTGTCCCTCCGCTCTCCCTCATCTGTCCCTCCGCTCTCCCTCCTCTGTCCCTCTGCTGTCCCTCCGCTCTCCCTCCTCTGTCCCTCCGCTCTCCCTCCTCTGTCCCTCCGCTCTCCCTCCTCTGTCCCTCTGCTGTCCCTCCGCTCTCCCTCCTCTGTCCCTCCGCTCTCCCTCCTCTGTCCCTCCGCTCTCCCTCATCTGTCCCTCCGCTCTCCCTCCTCTGTCCCTCTGCTGTCCCTCCGCTCTCCCTCCTCTGTCC
The DNA here is from genome assembly GCF_951799975.1 of Gobius niger. Classification (NCBI taxonomy): domain Eukaryota; kingdom Metazoa; phylum Chordata; class Actinopteri; order Gobiiformes; family Gobiidae; genus Gobius; species Gobius niger. The sequence goes on along the minus strand of NC_136862.1, from coordinate 23,908,692 downwards.
CTCCGCTCTCCCTCCTCTGTCCCTCCGCTCTCCCTCCTCTGTCCCTCCGCTCTCCCTCCTCTGTCCCTCTGCTGTCCCTCCGCTCTCCCTCCTCTGTCCCTCCTCTGTCCCTCCTCTGTCCCTACTCTGTCCCTACTCTCTCCCTCCGCTCTCCCACTGCTGTCCCTCCGCTCTCCCTCCTCTGCCCCTCCTCTGTCCCTACTCTGTCCCTACTCTCTCCCTCCGCTCGCCCTCTGCTGTCCCTCCGCTCTCCCTCCGCTGTCCCTCCGCTCTCCCTCTGCTGCAGCTCCGCTGCATGTTGGTGCACTTCAGAGAGAGCCAGGCTGCGCTCAGAGTTTATGTCACTCCAACATTTACAATTAACTACGGTTAAACACCTTTTACGGAGAATTGTCCATGGTAAGAGATTAAAGCAGGCTTCACCAATTCATTCAGGTGAAAGTTAATTTTACAAATGACCTCAGAATTGAACGCTCTGACGTCATATCCAGGAGATGTCTGTCAATTTCAACCAGAATCTCAGGCTTTGGTTATTATCCCGTGCGAATAGGGTTTTTCCTTCTATTTCTCTCATTCACGTAACTTTTGATTTGCCTCTCTCTCCCTCGCGCAAGAGAAGGGAAAAAACTTAAGTGAGAGAGGTCTAACTTCAAAGCAATGTCCTGTGTAAGCATGGTTTATTATTTCATTAGGACTTTTATTTATCAAAGTGGTTGCCTTATGTGTGTTCACTTTGAGCTCATGGGGCGGCGGAGATGACAAGGGCGGACTGAGGAAGAGGCAGTTGGCTCGGTGATGTTGCTTAGGACGCGGCCAAGAGCGGAGTGGAGCTTAGCAGATGGAAGATGTGAGCCTCGTCATTCACGGACATCGCACGCCTCTTTCTCTCCCATGGCCCGGGAGAGAGCTGAGGGTGGCAGCGTTCGGGCGCGCTCTCTCGCTGTTTCCCCAGAGCCGCGCTCTAAAACCCTTTCCCCACAGGCCGCGCTTACGTCCCGCGCTCATGCATTCGCAAACTGTCCCTCTGCCACTCCTCTCTCCGTCCGCCCCACTCCAGCAGTGACGTTTGTTTCGCAAAATAATTATCACAACTAAGCGACGCCCCTCTCCCGAAGAGGAGTTTAAAAAAAAGAGCCGTTCACCTCCGCGAACCGGTTCATATCGTTCACTGTATAGACTCGGTTAAAAAAGCTGATTCGTTCGCCGCCGAAACAGCACTATTGGCAATGTGTTCAGTGGTCCATGTAAAAGGCCCCTTCTCTGGTATGAGCAACGCCTGTAAAATAGTTACAAATACAAATACAAAAGTGAACACCTCTCTGCTTTAGTTGAAGCTGGTGTAGACCAATCCAGCGGAGCATAGTGTCTGCAGTGGTCTGACAAGTAAAAAGGAAAAGGCAGTGACACGGAGAAAAGTGGGTTAATAAAGCACAATATATACATAACTTGGTGCCCACTCTGAAGTTGTATTAGGCTCAAATAACGTGTGTAGCACCCTATGTGAGAAGACAAGACTGTGCAGTATCAGAACTGCCATTCTCCCACACCAATGACCTGCATGCTATCCCTGAGCTATAGCTCCACACACGTGTATTTCATGTGGGCTATCTTTCTCTACATCTTAAGATGTATTTTGGCCCCAGTTTATCCTCCATTGTTTCACTATTGTACCTCATTTCTTTCTCTTCAGGTTAGTATATTGCTAAAATGTTTTGAAGAGCAGCCAAAAATTGAAAATTAAAATCAAGACCAGCTGGGAATTGATCCTACAATCTTACGTTTGGAAGAGCAGTTCTCGACCTATTGAGCTACACAAGTCAGTATAACTAAATAGGAAGCAGATAACTCTGATCAAACACTTAGCATTCATGTATGTGCAGAAAACGTAGGGATGGCTTTACAGTTTAGCCAATGTTTATTTAATCATTTTGTAAATAGGGCATAAGTGTGGTAAAAAAAAAAAGGAAAAAAAAGAAATATAGTCAGAATTGATCCAGCAATCTCAAGGTTTTCAAACCAACGCTCAAGCTATGATGCCACAGGAAATCTTATAAAACATCCTGCACTCACAGTGTTTTATGCTGTGACAATGTGTGCAGCTGCCCATGTAAAAGTCGAAGGAAATATGAAAGTGTGAAGGCTGTGTTTGGACTAGCAACCTCCTTCACTTGAGACGACCATGCTATCACAGAGCTGTAATTCCATGTAAACATGGGCCTGATAACAGCTTTAGTTGTCTGCTGAGTCCAAAAGAGAAAAAAAATGAAAAATAGCATAGGTCTAGATTTGATCCAGCAACCTCCTGGACACTAACCCAGCTCTCTACCAACAGAACTACTCAGGCTGAATAGCTGAAGCGGCAGATGTGATATTTATGTTATGAAATTGTCGAGACCCATGTTGTACAAGGAACACACAGAGAGACGGACAGGAAACAGTCAAACTGAACTTCCTGTGATTGTACAGTTGAGAAAAACGTGAATTTGGAGGCAAAAAAGTCCAAATTAAAGCTTTTGTCTGTGACAGAGGGGTAGTATAAGTACATATGAGTCCAAAAGTGTAGCTTTTGTGAAGAAAGGGGAAAATATGGTAAATTGCTGAATTTCAGGAGAAACTCTGACAGAGGCCAGCATGCTGCAAGGCTAAGACCTCTGGCGATTTTCTCAAAAGACAGGCAGGCAACACATTTTCCACAGTGTTGCCTCCATTTTGTTCTCTTTAGTGATGCATAGGTGTGGTAAAAAAAGGAAAAAAAAGAAATATAGTCAGAATTGATCCAGCAATCTCAAGGTTTTCAAACCAACGCTCAAGCTATGATGCCACAGGAAATCTTATAAAACATCCCGCACGCATGTGTTTTATGCTGTGTCAATGTGTGCAGCTGCCCATGAGAAAGTTGAAGGCAATATGAAACCATGCTATCACTGAGCTGTAATTCCATGTAAACATGGGCCTGACAAGGGCTTCGCTTGTCTGCAGAGTCCAAAAGAGAAAAAAATGAAAAACAGTATTGGTCTAGATTTGATCCAGCAACCTCCTGTACACTAACCCAGCTCTCTACCAATGGAGCTACTTAGGCTGAGAAAATGCAGCAGATCTGAAATAAATGTCATAAGAGACCCCGCACTTGTGTATTTGCAGGAAACGGATTACCAGTTTAGAAAATAATATATTCTATCATTTTTTAATTAGGGTAAATTGCTGGCTGGCCAAAGACTCGTTGAGAGGGGGTTTCAGCCCTGCAGCACCCTCGATATAGAAGCAATATTTTGGTAAGACCCATATAATACATGGAGCACACAGAGAGACGAACAGGAAACAGACGAATTGAACTTCCTGTGATTGTACAGTTGAGAAAAACGTGAATTTGGAGGCAAAAACGACCAAATTAAAGCTTCTGTCTGTGACAGAGGGGTAGTATAAGTATATACGAGTCCAAAAGTGTGGCTTTTGTGAAGAAAGGGAGAAATTTGGAAAATTGGCGAATTTCAGGAGACAGAGGCCTCTGACAGAGAACAGTATGCTGCCAGGCTAAGACCTCTGGCTATTTTCACGGAGGATGGGCGGGCCACTTACAAGCCACTTGAAAGCCACTTGAAGCCAAGATGGCCGCCTCCCTGTGCGAGTGGGCGTGGCGCTCCAAGTGAGTTTTGGGCTTGTCCTGATGTCCCCTCTCACTGTGCCGAGTGATTCGGGCGTACGCCCAAAAAGGCCCCGATTTTTTTGAATTGGGGTCCGCTTCCAGAGGGCGCTGTGGAGCCATTTTGTTGTGGGCGTGTCCCATTCGTCCAATATCATAAATTTTTCCGCCGCCTCATTGCCTCCGCCAATTTTGGTGAGCTTTCACCCACGTTGAGCGGGTCAAAAACGCGATCCTTTCCGGAGAAAAAAAATAATAATAATAATAATAATAATAATAATAATAAGAAACCACCCAAAAACAATAGTCCCTTGCCAGGACTGCGTCCGGCTCGGGCCTAAATATTAGGAGAACGGAGCGAGATAGAGGCATGGTGTAATATATTTTTTTGTTTGTTATGATGAGTAGAAGACATCTGGAAAGTTTGGTGGAAATCGGACAAAATATTTTTTTCAGGGTATAGGCAGGGGGCGCTATAGTGATGAGCACCGTGAAGTAATTGATCTCTATGGAATCAGACCGTAAGTGGCCTTCTGTCAGCCAAGTATGATCCAGACTGGATAGAGCGTGTGCCTGCGAGATGGTGTCACATTTACATGACAAAACGTGTTTTTGGGGGGGCGCCATTCGAAACGGGGGGGTCTGAGTGAAAAAAAGTCAGGTATTTTTTGTAGCCCCGTGTCAGGAGAGTCTGTTTAAACAGGTATGGGCTTATTCTGCTGAAAAATCAGGGACTAGCTTGTTGACACACAAGGCAGGTCCAGATAGACTCCCACATAAAAGTCAAAGTCACGCCCACATTTTAGAAAATATGACATGACTATAATGTATTTTTTGCTTTGCAAAAGTGTCTAGAACATACTGGCATCATTGTATTAAAAAGATTCAAAAGTGCAGTTTTCAAGGTATGGCTAGAGGGCGCTATACTGGGAGCAGGCTACACATTAATGGCTTCATTCTGTTCGGTTTCAGGTGGCGCATTAGTGATATGAATATGAGCTCTGTGGGCTTATGCCTGTGAGCGTGAGCTTTCTTGGAAACAACGCGAAATCTACGCGTTTTTCGCCGCGTCGTTACGAGGAGACGGTGAAACTTTTTTGAGAAACGCTGGGCAAATATTGAATTTCAATATGTCTAGACGCGCTGTGCCAAATGTGAGCTAAATCCGATGAAAAACCAGGGACTAGTTCGTTAAAACGTAAAATGAGTTTAGACGAGGTCCGGGTTTGAAGCCAAGATGGCCGCCTCCCTGTGCGAGTGGGCGTGGCGCTCCAAGTGAGTTTTGGGCTTGTCCTGATGTCCCCTCTCACTGTGCCGAGTGATTCGGGCGTACGCCCAAAAAGGCCCCGATTTTTTTGAATTGGGGTCCGCTTCCAGAGGGCGCTGTGGAGCCATTTTGTTGTGGGCGTGTCCCATTCGTCCAATATCATAAATTTTTCCGCCGCCTCATTGCCTCCGCCAATTTTGGTGAGCTTTCACCCACGTTGAGCGGGTCAAAAACGCGATCCTTTCCGGAGAAAAAAAATAATAATAATAATAATAATAATAATAATAATAAGAAACCACCCAAAAACAATAGTCCCTTGCCAGGACTGCGTCCGGCTCGGGCCTAAATATTAGGAGAACGGAGCGAGATAGAGGCATGGTGTAATATATTTTTTTGTTTGTTATGATGAGTAGAAGACATCTGGAAAGTTTGGTGGAAATCGGACAAAATATTTTTTTCAGGGTATAGGCAGGGGGCGCTATAGTGATGAGCACCGTGAAGTAATTGATCTCTATGGAATCAGACCGTAAGTGGCCTTCTGTCAGCCAAGTATGATCCAGACTGGATAGAGCGTGTGCCTGCGAGATGGTGTCACATTTACATGACAAAACGTGTTTTTGGGGGGGCGCCATTCGAAACGGGGGGGTCTGAGTGAAAAAAAGTCAGGTATTTTTTGTAGCCCCGTGTCAGGAGAGTCTGTTTAAACAGGTATGGGCTTATTCTGCTGAAAAATCAGGGACTAGCTTGTTGACACACAAGGCAGGTCCAGATAGACTCCCACATAAAAGTCAAAGTCACGCCCACATTTTAGAAAATATGACATGACTATAATGTATTTTTTGCTTTGCAAAAGTGTCTAGAACATACTGGCATCATTGTATTAAAAAGATTCAAAAGTGCAGTTTTCAAGGTATGGCTAGAGGGCGCTATACTGGGAGCAGGCTACACATTAATGGCTTCATTCTGTTCGGTTTCAGGTGGCGCATTAGTGATATGAATATGAGCTCTGTGGGCTTATGCCTGTGAGCGTGAGCTTTCTTGGAAACAACGCGAAATCTACGCGTTTTTCGCCGCGTCGTTACGAGGAGACGGTGAAACTTTTTTGAGAAACGCTGGGCAAATATTGAATTTCAATATGTCTAGACGCGCTGTGCCAAATGTGAGCTAAATCCGATGAAAAACCAGGGACTAGTTCGTTAAAACGTAAAATGAGTTTAGACGAGGTCCGGGTTTGAAGCCAAGATGGCCGCCTCCCTGTGCGAGTGGGCGTGGCGCTCCAAGTGAGTTTTGGGCTTGTCCTGATGTCCCCTCTCACTGTGCCGAGTGATTCGGGCGTACGCCCAAAAAGGCCCCGATTTTTTTGAATTGGGGTCCGCTTCCAGAGGGCGCTGTGGAGCCATTTTGTTGTGGGCGTGTCCCATTCGTCCAATATCATAAATTTTTCCGCCGCCTCATTGCCTCCGCCAATTTTGGTGAGCTTTCACCCACGTTGAGCGGGTCAAAAACGCGATCCTTTCCGGAGAAAAAAAATAATAATAATAATAATAATAATAATAATAATAAGAAACCACCCAAAAACAATAGTCCCTTGCCAGGACTGCGTCCGGCTCGGGCCTAAATATTAGGAGAACGGAGCGAGATAGAGGCATGGTGTAATATATTTTTTTGTTTGTTATGATGAGTAGAAGACATCTGGAAAGTTTGGTGGAAATCGGACAAAATATTTTTTTCAGGGTATAGGCAGGGGGCGCTATAGTGATGAGCACCGTGAAGTAATTGATCTCTATGGAATCAGACCGTAAGTGGCCTTCTGTCAGCCAAGTATGATCCAGACTGGATAGAGCGTGTGCCTGCGAGATGGTGTCACATTTACATGACAAAACGTGTTTTTGGGGGGGCGCCATTCGAAACGGGGGGGTCTGAGTGAAAAAAAGTCAGGTATTTTTTGTAGCCCCGTGTCAGGAGAGTCTGTTTAAACAGGTATGGGCTTATTCTGCTGAAAAATCAGGGACTAGCTTGTTGACACACAAGGCAGGTCCAGATAGACTCCCACATAAAAGTCAAAGTCACGCCCACATTTTAGAAAATATGACATGACTATAATGTATTTTTTGCTTTGCAAAAGTGTCTAGAACATACTGGCATCATTGTATTAAAAAGATTCAAAAGTGCAGTTTTCAAGGTATGGCTAGAGGGCGCTATACTGGGAGCAGGCTACACATTAATGGCTTCATTCTGTTCGGTTTCAGGTGGCGCATTAGTGATATGAATATGAGCTCTGTGGGCTTATGCCTGTGAGCGTGAGCTTTCTTGGAAACAACGCGAAATCTACGCGTTTTTCGCCGCGTCGTTACGAGGAGACGGTGAAACTTTTTTGAGAAACGCTGGGCAAATATTGAATTTCAATATGTCTAGACGCGCTGTGCCAAATGTGAGCTAAATCCGATGAAAAACCAGGGACTAGTTCGTTAAAACGTAAAATGAGTTTAGACGAGGTCCGGGTTTGAAGCCAAGATGGCCGCCTCCCTGTGCGAGTGGGCGTGGCGCTCCAAGTGAGTTTTGGGCTTGTCCTGATGTCCCCTCTCACTGTGCCGAGTGATTCGGGCGTACGCCCAAAAAGGCCCCGATTTTTTTGAATTGGGGTCCGCTTCCAGAGGGCGCTGTGGAGCCATTTTGTTGTGGGCGTGTCCCATTCGTCCAATATCATAAATTTTTCCGCCGCCTCATTGCCTCCGCCAATTTTGGTGAGCTTTCACCCACGTTGAGCGGGTCAAAAACGCGATCCTTTCCGGAGAAAAAAAATAATAATAATAATAATAATAATAATAATAATAAGAAACCACCCAAAAACAATAGTCCCTTGCCAGGACTGCGTCCGGCTCGGGCCTAAATATTAGGAGAACGGAGCGAGATAGAGGCATGGTGTAATATATTTTTTTGTTTGTTATGATGAGTAGAAGACATCTGGAAAGTTTGGTGGAAATCGGACAAAATATTTTTTTCAGGGTATAGGCAGGGGGCGCTATAGTGATGAGCACCGTGAAGTAATTGATCTCTATGGAATCAGACCGTAAGTGGCCTTCTGTCAGCCAAGTATGATCCAGACTGGATAGAGCGTGTGCCTGCGAGATGGTGTCACATTTACATGACAAAACGTGTTTTTGGGGGGGCGCCATTCGAAACGGGGGGGTCTGAGTGAAAAAAAGTCAGGTATTTTTTGTAGCCCCGTGTCAGGAGAGTCTGTTTAAACAGGTATGGGCTTATTCTGCTGAAAAATCAGGGACTAGCTTGTTGACACACAAGGCAGGTCCAGATAGACTCCCACATAAAAGTCAAAGTCACGCCCACATTTTAGAAAATATGACATGACTATAATGTATTTTTTGCTTTGCAAAAGTGTCTAGAACATACTGGCATCATTGTATTAAAAAGATTCAAAAGTGCAGTTTTCAAGGTATGGCTAGAGGGCGCTATACTGGGAGCAGGCTACACATTAATGGCTTCATTCTGTTCGGTTTCAGGTGGCGCATTAGTGATATGAATATGAGCTCTGTGGGCTTATGCCTGTGAGCGTGAGCTTTCTTGGAAACAACGCGAAATCTACGCGTTTTTCGCCGCGTCGTTACGAGGAGACGGTGAAACTTTTTTGAGAAACGCTGGGCAAATATTGAATTTCAATATGTCTAGACGCGCTGTGCCAAATGTGAGCTAAATCCGATGAAAAACCAGGGACTAGTTCGTTAAAACGTAAAATGAGTTTAGACGAGGTCCGGGTTTGAAGCCAAGATGGCCGCCTCCCTGTGCGAGTGGGCGTGGCGCTCCAAGTGAGTTTTGGGCTTGTCCTGATGTCCCCTCTCACTGTGCCGAGTGATTCGGGCGTACGCCCAAAAAGGCCCCGATTTTTTTGAATTGGGGTCCGCTTCCAGAGGGCGCTGTGGAGCCATTTTGTTGTGGGCGTGTCCCATTCGTCCAATATCATAAATTTTTCCGCCGCCTCATTGCCTCCGCCAATTTTGGTGAGCTTTCACCCACGTTGAGCGGGTCAAAAACGCGATCCTTTCCGGAGAAAAAAAATAATAATAATAATAATAATAATAATAATAATAAGAAACCACCCAAAAACAATAGTCCCTTGCCAGGACTGCGTCCGGCTCGGGCCTAATAATAAGAAACCACCCAAAAACAATAGTCCCTTGCCAGGACTGCGTCCGGCTCGGGCCTAAATATTAGGAGAACGGAGCGAGATAGAGGCATGGTGTAATATATTTTTTTGTTTGTTATGATGAGTAGAACACATCTGGAAAGTTTGGTGGAAATCGGACAAAATAATTTTTTCAAGGTATAGGCAGGGGGCGCTATAGTGATGTGCACCGTGAAGTAATTGATCTCTATGGAATCAGACCGTAAGTGGCCTTCTGTCAGCCAAGTAGGATCCAGACTGGATAGAGCGCGTGCCTGCGAGATGGTGTCACATTTACATGACAAAACGTGTTTTTGGGGGGGCGCCATTCGAAACGGGGGGGTCTGAGTGAAAAAAAAGTCAGGTATTTTTTGTAGCCCCGTGTCAGGAGAGTCTGTTTAAACAGGTATGGGCTTATTCTGCTGAAAAACCAGGGACTAGTTTGTTGACACACAAGGCAGGTCCAGATAGACTCCCACATAAAAGTCAAATTCACGCCCACATCTTAGAAAATATGACATGACTATATTGTATTTTTTGGTTTGCAAAAGTGTCTAGAACATACTGGCATCATTGTATTAAAAATATTCAAAAGTGCAGTTTTCAAGGTATGGCTAGGGGGCGCTATACTTGGAGCAGGCTACACATTAATGGCTTCATTCTGTTCAGTTTCAGGTGGCGCATTAGTGACATGAATATGAGCTCTGTGGGCTTATGCCTGTGAGCGTGAGCTTTCGTGGAAACAACGCGGAATCTACGTGTTTTTTGCCGCGTCGTTACGAGAAGACGGTGAAACTTTTTTGAGAAACGCTGGGCAAATATTGAATTTCAATATGTCTAGACGCGCTGTGCCAAATGTGAGCTAAATCCGACAAAAAACCAGGGACTAGTTCGTTAAAACGTAAAATGAGTTTAGACGAGGTCCGGGTTTGAAGCCAAGATGGCCGCCTCCCTGTGCGAGTGGGCGTGGCGCTCCAAGTGAGTTTTGGGCTTGTCCTGATGTCCCCTCTCACTGTGGCGAGTGATTCGGGCCTACGCCCAAAAACGCCCCAATTTTTTTGAATTGGGGTCCGCTTCCAGAGGGCGCTGTGGAGCCATTTTGTTGTGGGCGTGTCCCATTCGTCCAATATCATAAATTTTTTCGCTGCCCCATTGCCTCCGCCAATTTTGGGGAGCTTTCACCCACGTTTAGCGGGTCAAAAACGCGATCCTTTCCGGAGAAAAAAAAAAATAATAATAATAATAATAAGAAACCACCCAAAAACAATAGTCCCTTGCCAGGACTGCGTCCGGCTCGGGCCTAAATATTAGGAGAACGGAGCGAGATAGAGGCATGGTGTAATATATTTTTTTGTTTGTTATGATGAGTAGAACACATCTGGAAAGTTTGGTGGAAATCGGACAAAATAATTTTTTCAAGGTATAGGCAGGGGGCGCTATAGTGATGTGCACCGTGAAGTAATTGATCTCTATGGAATCAGACCGTAAGTGGCCTTCTGTCAGCCAAGTAGGATCCAGACTGGATAGAGCGCGTGCCTGCGAGATGGTGTCACATTTACATGACAAAACGTGTTTTTGGGGGGGCGCCATTCGAAACGGGGGGGTCTGAGTGAAAAAAAAGTCAGGTATTTTTTGTAGCCCCGTGTCAGGAGAGTCTGTTTAAACAGGTATGGGCTTATTCTGCTGAAAAACCAGGGACTAGTTTGTTGACACACAAGGCAGGTCCAGATAGACTCCCACATAAAAGTCAAATTCACGCCCACATCTTAGAAAATATGACATGACTATATTGTATTTTTTGGTTTGCAAAAGTGTCTAGAACATACTGGCATCATTGTATTAAAAATATTCAAAAGTGCAGTTTTCAAGGTATGGCTAGGGGGCGCTATACTTGGAGCAGGCTACACATTAATGGCTTCATTCTGTTCAGTTTCAGGTGGCGCATTAGTGACATGAATATGAGCTCTGTGGGCTTATGCCTGTGAGCGTGAGCTTTCGTGGAAACAACGCGGAATCTACGTGTTTTTTGCCGCGTCGTTACGAGAAGACGGTGAAACTTTTTTGAGAAACGCTGGGCAAATATTGAATTTCAATATGTCTAGACGCGCTGTGCCAAATGTGAGCTAAATCCGACAAAAAACCAGGGACTAGTTCGTTAAAACGTAAAATGAGTTTAGACGAGGTCCGGGTTTGAAGCCAAGATGGCCGCCTCCCTGTGCGAGTGGGCGTGGCGCTCCAAGTGAGTTTTGGGCTTGTCCTGATGTCCCCTCTCACTGTGGCGAGTGATTCGGGCCTACGCCCAAAAACGCCCCAATTTTTTTGAATTGGGGTCCGCTTCCAGAGGGCGCTGTGGAGCCATTTTGTTGTGGGCGTGTCCCATTCGTCCAATATCATAAATTTTTTCGCTGCCCCATTGCCTCCGCCAATTTTGGGGAGCTTTCACCCACGTTTAGCGGGTCAAAAACGCGATCCTTTCCGGAGAAAAAAAATAATAATAATAATAATAATAAGAAACCACCCAAAAACAATAGTCCCTTGCCAGGACTGCGTCCGGCTCGGGCCTAAATATTAGGAGAACGGAGCGAGATAGAGGCATGGTGTAATATATTTTTTTGTTTGTTATGATGAGTAGAACACATCTGGAAAGTTTGGTGGAAATCGGACAAAATAATTTTTTCAAGGTATAGGCAGGGGGCGCTATAGTGATGTGCACCGTGAAGTAATTGATCTCTATGGAATCAGACCGTAAGTGGCCTTCTGTCAGCCAAGTAGGATCCAGACTGGATAGAGCGCGTGCCTGCGAGATGGTGTCACATTTACATGACAAAACGTGTTTTTGGGGGGGCGCCATTCGAAACGGGGGGGTCTGAGTGAAAAAAAAGTCAGGTATTTTTTGTAGCCCCGTGTCAGGAGAGTCTGTTTAAACAGGTATGGGCTTATTCTGCTGAAAAACCAGGGACTAGTTTGTTGACACACAAGGCAGGTCCAGATAGACTCCCACATAAAAGTCAAATTCACGCCCACATCTTAGAAAATATGACATGACTATATTGTATTTTTTGGTTTGCAAAAGTGTCTAGAACATACTGGCATCATTGTATTAAAAATATTCAAAAGTGCAGTTTTCAAGGTATGGCTAGGGGGCGCTATACTTGGAGCAGGCTACACATTAATGGCTTCATTCTGTTCAGTTTCAGGTGGCGCATTAGTGACATGAATATGAGCTCTGTGGGCTTATGCCTGTGAGCGTGAGCTTTCGTGGAAACAACGCGGAATCTACGTGTTTTTTGCCGCGTCGTTACGAGAAGACGGTGAAACTTTTTTGAGAAACGCTGGGCAAATATTGAATTTCAATATGTCTAGACGCGCTGTGCCAAATGTGAGCTAAATCCGACAAAAAACCAGGGACTAGTTCGTTAAAACGTAAAATGAGTTTAGACGAGGTCCGGGTTTGAAGCCAAGATGGCCGCCTCCCTGTGCGAGTGGGCGTGGCGCTCCAAGTGAGTTTTGGGCTTGTCCTGATGTCCCCTCTCACTGTGGCGAGTGATTCGGGCCTACGCCCAAAAACGCCCCAATTTTTTTGAATTGGGGTCCGCTTCCAGAGGGCGCTGTGGAGCCATTTTGTTGTGGGCGTGTCCCATTCGTCCAATATCATAAATTTTTTCGCTGCCCCATTGCCTCCGCCAATTTTGGGGAGCTTTCACCCACGTTTAGCGGGTCAAAAACGCGATCCTTTCCGGAGAAAAAAAATAATAATAATAATAATAATAAGAAACCACCCAAAAACAATAGTCCCTTGCCAGGACTGCGTCCGGCTCGGGCCTAATAATAATAAGAAACCACCCAAAAACAATAGTCCCTTGCCAGGACTGCGTCCGGCTCGGGCCTAAATATTTATGGCCTACATCTTTACTCAATGTTTTTTAGCGTCTTTTATAAAACACTCCCATCCGCAAACAACGAGCGATGCCGCCTCTCTTAAAAAATGCGTCCTTTAGGTTTTCAGGTTAGTCGCAGATTCACACACACAGACCTCAAGGTCAGCGGGTCAATCCCACCTCTCGCTAGTGCTTTCAGTCGTCGCCGCGTCCTATATAATAGGGAGAGACACTTCACAAGCTCCCTGTACATCGGGTGTCCGCGGCGCACACTGTCGGCTCCATTATGATTTGAGTGCCCATTGGCGGTGGAAAAGCACTATAAATGGAAAACATTTGCCATATTTCAGTGTTCCCACAAATATGTATTATTCTGACTGCATAATGCACAAGAAACGATATAATTATAAACAAATAAAATGAATAATGGTTGTCATTTGGCGAAAGAATGTGAGTAGATATTCTCACCGAAAAAAAGAATTCAAGAAATGTTACAGGAACGGACCCATTGTTGACATGCAGTATTTCATATTTCTTTGAGAAAGGAGACATTTTTTTTTTACACTAAAGTAGTTCAGCCCGGTCCCAGCGCACAGGGGCCGCTCTGACCTTGCCTGGCTGTAATTAATCAGCGGGATCTGACGTGTGGTGCTCTCCGGACTTATTTTAGGACACAGCACTTTAAATCGTGTTGTCTTTTGGATTTTGTGACTTGGTGAAGTGCTCTGTGACAGCTTCCACCGAGGGGAATAGTCCTCCTCGCTATAATTTGTCTCTTTCCACCATGATGCATAATTTAAAACACTGGGCTATTTTAGTGGGGTTTTTTTGTGGGGCTTGGCAGAGGAGCTGTAGCGGGGAGCGAGCCAAGAGTATCTGAGTACAGGACTAATGATGCTAATGGCGGCAATTATATCTATGGGCATGTTCTCATTTGGCTGTCAACTTTCCATCTGCCTATTTTAGACGATCCGCTCCCCGGCTCAACCCCAATCATTTTGCAGACCAAGCCTTATACATGCTCCAAACTGCTGTACCACAACTTACCAGTGTTTCTGAACCTGTGGTGCTGCAAGAACTTTTCTGAGGTAGTTGGAATATGCAGTGTGTGCAGCTGTGGAGGGATCTGTGATGTGACTTTAATGTATGTTATTTGAAACCTATACTGCATTGAATTTCACCCAGTAAATACAACAAAATATGGACATGAATTGGTGAAAATGCATCTTCTCAGTGAATGGGTGACGTGTAAACAAGCAGCAACCTCCCTCTCTCTTGGTGCAGCTGCGTGTTTTGCCTTTTTCTGTGAACTGCATTTGTGTCTTCTGTGCTCCATATTGTTTCACTGGATGCTTTTGTAAGTCTTTGCCATGTTTTTGTGAGGTCCATGATGGTCCTGAAGAAAGAAGCTTTTTAAAAGTAGACAAAAAGCTAGGTTATGAGATAAAGACATTTGAGACCTACACATTTCTACTTCTGAAACACTGAAGATGTACCAAGATGATGTACCACCATGACCACACACCAGCAGCACAATAGAGGCTTCACAGGAAGTGCTACAGAAAACAAAAACGGGACACACAAGGAGGTATCCAGGCAAGACTCGCAGCTATGCCACAAATGCCTGCTAGTGTTCTGGCTAATGGACACTCACTGGAGAACAGATTAGCTGCTGAGCTCTTCCCAGAAGATGGTGAAAGACTGTTGTGGAGCGGAGGGAGCTGCGCAGGAGAAAGAGGAAGGAGGAGGTGGAGGAGCTGACCAGTGCAGGACACCACGCTCTGAAACAGGGACAAACCCAGGAAGCGCTGCACCGTTTCAGAGGATCAGAAGAGACTGCAGGCAGCAAGTCGTTTCCTCTGAGCGCCATGGTTTCCCCTACCTCCAAAAACATGCTAGTCCGGTTGGCCCACAGCGGTGACGCGGCTCAGTCGCAGTGGCTCAGGACTAACACCTGAACACAATTTCTTTGTACGGTTGTACAATGACAAATAGAGCACTTACTCACTTACTCGCTTCCTATCGGACCTGACTCATAGCGTAGCTGGGAATGGGACATCACCCATGAAGCATTGCTTTGACTACAGATGAGGTTTAAGTACATTAAGTAATTTTCCAAATGCTGTCAAGGGGTGTGTGTGTGTGCACATGGAATTGTGTTTCGAGCCACTAGTGCAGCATCTTTCAGTAATCTTTGATCGAAACTGGTGACTATTTTCAGCAAAAAAAAAAAAAGCTCGTCCTGAGGTCCCACGTAGAAATTACTGTCCTCTCCTCTCGATCTCTTGCCCAGCTATATTCTCTCATTGTGAAGTAAAAAACACTTGCCATAGTGTCACCACATTCACTGCCAATTTATATGTTTTATTTTCCCTTTATTTAAAAAGCTTCACAGCGAAGGCAAGACTCAGAGAGAGATCGCTTGAAAATTAGGTCGTGAAACTGCTGGATATTTTGTTTTTTTTTACATTGTGACGATGGTGACATATCTGATCAAATACCTGCAAAAACATACTGTCCCCTCTTCAATCCTCTGCAAAAATAGGACTGTGCATGTTTGTTGCAACAGTTATAACATATAGACTGGACTGTTCTGCTGTGTGCCTTTAATGACGACAGTATGACATAAATATGAGTGGCACAAAAAACTGAAATCTGTTTTTTAGTCCATTTTTCCCATCTTATTCTCTGCCGACAGCGAAGATCTAATTCCAGCGGCTCCGTCCGATCCCTCCTACCTGCACTCGTTCAGTGACAAAAAGACACCAATCAGATAGTGTCAGGCTACTGCTGTCCCCCCATTCACCATTCTGCTCAGGCCCAGATATATTTCAATACAGAAAGTGCCGTACTTGAACCACTTTTATTGGAGCTGACCCGCGGGGCAGGAGTCTGACAGTGGTTCATGGGAGAGTGGCCACGCTTCAAGAGCTCCCAAAGTTAACTTTCACCATAAATAAAATACAATACTTTGCCCCTGTCCAACAAAGAAGAAAGTTTCAATGGAAAGTCAGGGGGAGAGCATGTTTTATTTAAAGAGGGTGAGGGCCTTTAAAAAAGCTTGTATAGTTGTTATCTCCTGTTTTATGGACTATTGTCTCTGGAGTTTGCCAGTTTACATGGCCTGTTAAAACAAGGCTGAAGCTATAAAAAAGAGATTTATGATTCATAGTTGTATCAGACGAGAAACTCAACCTAGGCTTTTCAGAGGCCCCTATTTAAAGGCGTGGTATTACGCATTATAGTTAAACTGTTGTTCTTTCACCAAAAACATACGAGGAGCTGTGCTTCGAGCCGCTTTGGAGGTTCTCAGTGGGGTAACATCGTGGTGACAGCCCCCCAAAAAAGCTCCTCCTTTTTCCCCAAGGAATGCTTTCCTCACCTCTCGATCTCCCTCAGCTTAATCCTCTCATCGTGAAGTGACTTTTACATTTTTTCTTCTCTTTATTGAAACAGCTGACCAGCAAAGAGGAGCAAAGGGGAGGTGGGTAGGAGGGATTTATGGGGATTTCAGGAAGTTCATCTACTGGATATTTTGCTTTAGCTGTTCTAGTTCAACAGTAGTACATTTTCTAACTAAAAAAGTGTAGGATAGTGATAAAGATGCACAATAACCCACATTAAAAAAGCTCCAGCTTGATTGAAATGCATCAGTGTAGTAGGTATTGCTGTTCGCTCAATTGGAAACGACTATGGCTGTATGGAACGTTCTCCAGCTTTTGGAGGGGAATGTTGGATTGGCTTGTGATCGGATCGTTTTCATCCAAGGTGCATCTCAAACCAACGCCAAATTCTTAACTCTGACATCCCAGGACAGACGTTTTCTCACTGCATCAATCAAACCGATGCCTTGGTCTGAACACCGGTCCTCCTTTAAATAGCTGATATCTCGTTCACCTCTGCACATTTGCGGTACTTTCCCCCATAGTGTAATGTCCTCCATCACTCACATGTCCTCCTGATCCGCTCAGTATGCAGCCGTGGACCATCAATGTTGCATGGTCTCTTTGTGTTGTTCCTGGTCCATCTCTGGAGAATAAGGTTAGCGTCGATGTTAGCGGGCCCGTGTCACACTGATGCCCTACGTGCACACACATACACACACACACACACACACACACATGCATATGTCGGTTTCTTCAGTAGGCATCACGGGCCGGCCATCTCGACATGATTTATGGAGTTCCCTCTGAATAAATAACCCATTGCAGTGGTGTGTTGGGGAACGAGCCTGGACGTCCTATATGTAGTCGGAATATTGAAGGAATGAAGGTGAAAATAAGGTGAAGAGATCAAGGAACAATGGAGTCAGCAATGAAATGTGTCTATTAATGCATCTGTCAAATACACTTTCCAACGTAGACCTTAAAGATGCACAGTGTAACACACACAAATATGTATTTACTAAAGTGGGCTCACTTGTGTTGGTTTATTGATACTAATCTCACACCACAGCACGCTCAGAAGTAACCAGGCCCGCTTTTCAATGTCATTATGTGCTGCTTAATTTTGATTCCCAGACAATTTGCATAAAAAAAAGAACTTAAAACCTAAAATAAATCTTTTTGAAGGAACAGGCCATCGATTTTACATACTGAGATATGTTCTTGCCTGAGCTTAGACGAGTTGATGAGTACCTGTCTGGTCTTTGTGCGTGCCCTCAGTCACGCCTAATGACCAAAGATGAAGAACTGTGTGCCCTCATTAATATAAAACGACCAAAGATGTTGTTAGCATTTGGCCTCTCCCAGTATATTCCTATAGCTCCAAATGGTGTGTCCAAGCTCTTCCACGGGCATGCACAAAGACCAGACAGGTGCGTATAAAGCGTTTTTTTGAGCATGATAAAGACAAGTGGAAACCAAACAGGGCAACACCTCCCCAGATCCGTGTGAGTCCAGCCTACTGCTAAAAGTTTGTTAGTTGCTGACGAAGCGACATGAGGTGAAGGGTGACAGGAACATCATCAAACTCAATAGAGATGACTTGGCTCGAAAACCTTTTTCCTGCTGGGCTAAATGTTGTAATAAGCTACACGTGAAGCCAGTTTTCTCGGGTCGGCTGACAAAGACAGGATTTAGAATGCTTGGAAGAGCGCAGTGTGCAAAGGAGCTAATTGTACATGTACTCTGGGCTGCCCAGATGTCATGTTTGTTTTAATGAATGGGCTATCTTTGGAAACAAGGGGCCTCAACAAACCTCTCTGAAAACATATTACCACAAGGTTATGTGTGTCCCTCCTAACCATACAACCGTCTCAAAATGTTGGCTTTAGAAATGATGCACTATATGCAGTTCTTAATCAAGCATTGATTAAAGATACACTCTCTTTCCACTTTTCTCTGGAGCATATTAACCCTACAAATCTATGCAAGTCTGTAACATATTTAGCCCATTGATTGTGGCATTGATATTCTACTTATCCAGGAGTGCAGATTGCCTTTGGGAAACAGCGTTGTTCCATCAATAATGCATATTAGGTGGGTGTTTACAAAGCAATGATGCTAATGAGACTCAATGAACATCTGGTTTGGTTCAAAGATAGCGCGGATGGAGGTGATGCCGCAGCTACAGCCACTGAAGAGGACCGAGCGGAGGGCGAGATGAAGGCCGAGCCATTTGTTGTTGCTGAAAAGGAAGCCACGCGGAGACGGAAATGAAAGCTCCTGTGATCTGTGAAGTGCACACTTTAGAGATGCATTTGACTCCTCATTTGCATTTCAAATAGATTGCACGTACAATGCCCTCGAGCGGGGCGAAAGCTCAGAGGGTAACGAAATACTGTACGGCACACGCTTGGAGAATGGTGTACTGACTGGAGAATTACAGCCCAAACATAGCATCTCACTGGAATTAAAGTGGCTGAAGTTGTACCACAAAACTATCAATCCTTCACTGTTATGAACACCATATTGAGAACAACCATTACAACTATGGCCCGACAGATATGAATTTTTGGGTCCGATACTGACATGAAGGGGGTTGACATGACCGATAGCTGACATAGGCTGTGTTGTTTTTATCTCTCAAACAGCAGATACTTAAACATTTGTTATTATAGTACAGGTTTCAATTATATATATGTAAAGAAGTTGACCGATGTGGGTTTTTCTAAGGCTGATCATTTTGGCCAACATTTTTATCCAAATTTTAAAAAAATGTCTTGTCTTTAATCCTTTCTATGGTGCTTCTTTGTTCAGGACATCCATCAGCTCGTTGAAAAGACAAAAATCAGTAGATTCCAAAACGGGTAAGTCTCTATCTCTTATGGCTTTTGCGAAATTAGAAAACATCACCATGATGTTTCCCTGCTCCCCTGAGGTCAAGGAAGTTGCGGGAGGACTCATTTTAAAGCTGATTGAGCTCTTTTGGTTCTGGAGATATCGGCCTTTTAATATTGAAAATGCCCAAATATCCACCCGATGTATTGGCTGGCCGATATATCGGTCGGGCCCTAATTACAAACAGTGGAGCTCAAAGAAAAATATGAAGCCATTGCAATATTATCTTTTCTTTTTCATCTGTTTCACTTTTTTTTTTTTTTTTTAACCTAGATCCTTTGTCTGCTCAGTGTAAAACATGTTCCGAATTTAGAGCGAGTCCGGGAAAGTGCATCAACATATAGGCTGCTAATTAATGACACAAGTTCAATTACGCCGAGCTCTAGGACATGCGCAAGCTACGGAATCTACTCTGACAGATCATTAATTCAGTGATTCAGCCACCAGCCATTAGCCGTCCCGCTCATCTCTGCCTATGTGCGGCCGCTATAGGATATCATATTTGTGGTTTGGAGCAGTGTGTGTGTGTGTGTGTGTGTGTGTTCCCCTCCTGCTGATCTAAGCTGCCTCATCAGCACACGCACCCTTTTGGGTTTTTTTTTGACAGAATTTCTCGCCCTGTTCTGCACATTCTTTTTTTTTTTTTTTTGCTTACCTCCTGGTCCCTCCCCGATGGAGGAGCAGTTCAATGTCCCTATCTCCCCAACCTCATTTGCCACTTGCAGCCTCCGGAAAGACTATTACCACATCTCGCCTTTGAAACCTGGGTTGCATCACCGAGTCATTTAGCCCAATCAGAGCCTTTCAAAGCCGGGCTATTTATTTTTATCGCAGCGAGTTGGTATCTTTAAAAGTGTTTGATGTGGAGCTCTGATGTGTTCACTTTTAAAAGGGGGCATGGTGGGTTTATGAAAATTGTTATTCAGCGAACATAACCATCAGTTTTCACTAATTTATTCATTATTAAATGCACTTTGGTTTGAAGCAGCCAAAACATAGTCTGGAAGTAGAGCATGTACTATCTTTTAATGGATTTACTAAAGTGTGTTCCTCTTCATTTATTGCGTTAGGAGATTGTAAATGAAGATAACGACTTTGCTGACAAAGTAACTCCAATCTAGCAATTAAAGGGAAGGCTGAATTTAGTTTCATACCATCTGACTTTACATGACTCAGTGCATGTCAGAACAATACAAGAAAAAAGTGCTTTATTTGTCACTCGAGTTTCATGTTATATGTTCGACACTACGGCAAACGCCATCATCGCTGTCTGGGAATCGAATCCTGGATCTTCTTCCAGCGACTTGAAATAAACAAAGTCGTATGATAGGCATAGCTCAAAGCTCACAGCAGCAATCCAATGCTACCTTTTATTCCTCGTAGTGCACCTGCGGCTTTGATATTCATGACACTTTTGTCTTAGTGGAAACCAGCTTTATCACAGCCCGGTGCAAGCGTTTCCAACTAAATATGCACGTTCAATGAATTTAGGTTTAAAAAAATAAATCACATCTATGTTTTATATTATGATGCTTGAGGCTTTGTCATGGAGTAGATCTGCCAAGATGAAAATACTAAAGAACGCACTGCTGCCCAAAGTCATTATGAGCCAAAAATTAAATATGCTAAACCTGACATCTTACGGGCCTTACCTGATTGTTTCCCAACAGTGCAATAACATTTGTGTTGTCCTTTAAAGCAAAACTAACTTGTTTACCTTAATAAATCTTTTTCGTAGTCCCTCTGAGGGTAATACAAGTGTTATCTTTTTTTTCTTTCATTTCCACCTGGCAGTGTTAATTTCGTAATATTTTAGCTGACTAAAATTGGACTGAAACTAAATTAAAAGTTTTTCATGAGACTAAAACTATGACTGAAATATGACTGATATTTTCGTCGACTGAAATATGACTAAATAAAAATGAAAAGGAGAGACTAAAAGTCGTATATTTAGTCGACTAAATTTACATGCAATTCTGGTCAACTAAAACTGAAGAGAACTTTTTGACTAACTCTCAACAAAAGACTAATGCCAAAAATGAATTTAAGTATGGCGTCAAAATTAACAGTGCCCCCTGGTGTCTCTGGCCAGAAAACCACACTTGCAACTTTCCCAGGCCTCCGACCCTGCAGCCCCAATACACTACAAAGTCACTTTTGGCTATAGCATTTCTGAGGTTTATGACATGGTGGACAGGTTAGTCCTGACTGTGTTCTTTCTACAGCTTTCGGTTTGTTGAAGAACATTTTACTAAACATTATTTGATTCATCACGATCAGAAGACGCTAACAGGCTAACGGGCAAAGCTAACTGCGGGGTAGCGCCACTTTAGCAGTATTAACAGACGGGTTTCAGTGAAAAAAATATCTCCTTTGTGTAATCGGGTTGGGTTGTCTTTTCTTGTCAGTGTAGTGTTTACTCTCACGGACAATTGATGAGTAAAACAAAAACACAACATGCCACGCCAGCTGCAGTGGCGCTTGTGGCCTCTAGGGGCAACAGGTACTATGTTTTCCTTCCTGTAAAAGCTGTTGTACTGCACTGTAAAAAATGCTCCCTTAAAGTTGTGAAACATGCTTCTAAGACTTGTGATGTTAGAAATTATGAGTTGAGGACCACAACTGAAAACCCTAAAGTGTCCCTATTCAAGATTAGAAAAAAAAAAGAAGTAGTTAACTCCTAATATGTGGAGGGAGGCCTGGCACGATAACCAATTTGAAGTTCGATATTCTGAGGCAGGAAAGTATCGCGATAAACGATTTTACTGACTCTAGCGATACTGTCAACTCTCAGGCATAAAAATGACAGTAAACTTTTGTTCTAAAAGTGAATCAATTTATCTTAAAATACCACCCAAGCTGCAATAAACATGAAAGCCCAAAAAGTTCATCTGTTTTTTTATTGAACGATGAGTCGACATAGTATTTATCATGACAACCCTATGTGGAGGAGCTGCTGTTTTGAAATCACAGCGACACTGTTCAGCTGAAGGACCCTCAACATTTGCTCATTATTGTGTCTACATATAAACATCGTGTATCTGTGTCTATTGGCCAGCTGCTCTTAGTTTGTTCACTTAAATCCACGCTAAATACATTTTTCACTGTGAGCAGGCTTTTAATGAAAACAGTATTGACCTTGGCCATGTCCAGCTGTTGCAAAAATGTTCATGTTATTTTTTTTCATTAGAATGCAGGCAAAATACAGCAACACAATACAGGGCAAGTTTCGTTTAGGGGAAAGTGGCTATGTCGACACCAATAAAAGAAAACATCTGAATTTATATCAGGTTTGTTCATGTCGCTTTGCCTCAAGGTTGTTATGCTCGCTCATTAATCCAGATAAATTGAACTGTCTGTAAAATAAAATAAATCCTGTCAGCTTGAATTCATAGTGTTACTTTATAGACCCGGAGTCAAAAACAAAGCTATATTAGACAACTTCTGCAAGGGTAAACATGTACATTAACTATAGGTCTTAGCAGGCAAAGAGGTTGATTGGTGGTAGCCACTTTTTCAGGCAACTTTTAGTATTAGTTTGATCACATAGTACTTTTTACTTCTACTTGAGTAATATGATTTTGAAGTAACCATACTCTGTAACACAAGTGACAAAGCAATGAAAGCACAACAAAAGTGCGACAAAGACATGACATAAATGCAGTGACAATGCGACAAAAAAGTTTTGATCAGTTTTGTAGGTTTTTCAAAAGAGGCGGTACCTATAGGCTATAAGCTTTTAGATTTGGGTAAAGCTGAACTGGAGAACATTCAGTAAATTTCATTCAATTTAAAGCAGTACAAAGTAACACATGCCCCTGGAGGCCATAACCGCCACTGCAGGTGTTGTAGCATGTTGCCGTTTTTTTTACGTATGAATTGTCCGTGAGAGTAAATACTACGCTGACAGAAAAGACAAAGGGAGAGAGGGATATTGTACATGCAATTACAAAATGCAGATATTTTTTTTCACTCAAACTTGGCTGCAAATACTGCTTAAGTGGTGCTAGCCCGCAGTTAGCTTTGCCCGTTAGCCTGTTAGCTTCTTCTTTGTGATTCTATTAGTGTGTATTGCAAGCATGGTTTTGACACCAGGGGGGAGATGAAAACCCCCCCAATCATCAGATCAACACTTGTATTACCCCCAAAGGGACGACAAAAAGGATTTATTAAGGTAAACAAGTTACTTAGTTCTGCTTTAATGTTCATGGGCTAATCTTTTTCAGACTGTTTATGTTTGTCAAATTACATCGGGAACACAAAGACCTAAATCAGTTATTCAGAGCTCAATTAATATCTTCTCCAAGCACTTTTTAATTTAAATTCCTAAGTGTTTGTTTTGGGCTACTGTTTTTTACTTCTACAAAATTATTTTACAGTAATGTCACTCTTGAGAAAAAAAAAATGCCACCAACCAAAATAAAACCTTTGTATAGCGTCGTACGGATATTTCTAAATTTGAAACCTGTTTGCGCTCGCACTCGACTCGACCTCACGCAAACTGCAGTGAACTGAGCAGCAGCTTTTGTGGTACTCGGGCTTTTTTTTTTTTGGAAACAATTCAATCCAAACGCGCTCAGAACAGTGGCTTTCTGCTGCCGCGCGAATGGATCCAGATGGACAAACAGCACAACAAGCAAACACCGACAAAGCCAAGAGCCGAGTATGAACACGGCGGCGGATTTTCACACAGAACTCGGCACCGGTCTATTTGATTTTGGGCTTGTTACCGTCATACCCCCCCCCCCCCCCCGCCCCATGTGTCCTTCACTCCACTGTCGGTTTGATCTGAATGATTACAGTCATGATGTGCAAGGACAAGGAGAATAGCGGCGTCGAGAACAATAGTGCCAGGAGGTAATAGGTGGCACTGTTCTCTCTCCACTCTAAAGTATAAACGTGAAGTTCGTGAAGTTCGTCCGGTCACGAGCTATAATCTATTATCAGTGTATCTGCCGTTTTAATCAGCCTGTCAATACACTTCTGTGCTAATTAAAATTGGGTTGCCTTCACTTTAGAGAGACGTTTTCCCCTTGTCTGTGTAGGTTTCCTCCAGGCGCTCTGTCCTTCCCTACCACTAAAAAACATACATAAATGAATCCCCTCTGTGGTTTGGACACGCAATGATTAGATCTTTTGTTTGTGAGCAAATAAGGAGCACCGCCTTAATACTTGACAGTTGACACCGATCCAAGATGGGTCGGACCAAGGAGAGATAAATGGAAGCCAGGACGGCCGTTGATTCGAGGAGTGCGTGGGACACGACTGGAGTCATGAGCCGCAGAAAAGATTAGGAGCCAATATCAGAGTGTCCATCACTGTCAGCGCGGCGTCCTCTGAATAAGGCCCCTCCATCCTTCAGCCGGAGCCAGGCATCCCCCATCTGTTTACCTATTCACCGCCGCACACACTTACAACAGGCATCCCGGGATAATGTGAGGGATAAATGCGTCTAACACTGTGTGAAATACAAATCTGTATTCTGTCAAAGCAGTGGGAAGGAAATTTGAGATCATATTTTTTGAAGATGTGCCTCTAGAGTGGAAACCGGATTTAACTCAATTGTACAAATAAGAGATAATCTACAGGAGCGTGGAGTCATTATTTCTTTTTGGAAAAGCTGTCGCTAGTTTATTCTGTTTTATTCTGTTTTAATTGATGAAGACTACGGAATATTGCGCACATTTCTAATCTTTCTGAGCCAAATCTTTGTTGACTTTTTCGTCTCTGATCTCCCATCCTTTCATCTTTTCTCTGTGTGGGTAGCCACTTGCAAATTAGAAGTATCCTATCGTGCAGTATTTTGCACACGACCAAAGTGAGAGAAGACAACTCACGCACAAACGTGAAGCTGGAGAATGTGCCGGGGCATTTTCAGTGAAAAGAAGACAGTTGAACTCCAAAACAAAGGCAAACTCGGACATTTTTGTTCCCATGAGAAATGTGTTTGTTACATTGAAGTAGTGATGTATCCATCTCCGTACCCTAGGTCAGTGGTTCTCAACCTTTTGGAGCCGCGACCCCCATTATAACAGTTCATTAGGATCGTGACCCCCACCCGGGTCAGACCATGGGAAAAACAGGGACATTAACCTATATAATTCTTTAAGAAAAAATGAAAAAACAAATGAATCAAATTTCGAACATATAATAGCACCCTGGTCAAATAGCTACAATACCATAATAATATATATTTTTATCTATATGCCATATAAAAACTCATCTTTTTGCTTTGGCGTTCGGTTCCATGTAGACCAGACACAGTTTGTGCCTTTATATATTACCTGTGTTTAACTTTTATTGTGTTTATTGTACATATTGTTACTGTTCTTGTACAGCACTTTGGTCGACTATGGTTGTTTTTAAATGTGCTTTATAAATAAAATTGACATTGACATTGATGACCCCTCAAATCTGTCTCGCGACCCCCTTGGGGGTCCCGACCCCCAGGTTGAGAACCCCTGCCCTAGGTTCATGGTCAGGAGTACTACCTCGGAGTTCTATCATAGTCTGGATTCAAATTTGGGACCTACTCAACCACTGTGTCCCCAAAAACATCCCAGCTGCATTTGCTTTGACGCCAACTTCCCGAGGAGCGTCCTCAAAGAAGTTAAAGGCCATAATCTTTTGACAGGTGATCTCGCTCTGTTGCATGAAAGTGACTTTGCTTTAGCTGCGCTTTAGGAGCGCTTTAGGAGTGTTCGGATCGGCACTTAGGGCTGCGTTGACTGCTGTGATTAACCCCAGTGTACTTGGAGTAATGGACAGGTACCCATTTAGGCTGTAATATCACACTCCTGCCTCAAGACGTGATTATCTATTTGCGCTGGGTGACATCGACGCGGCGCATGAGGCGAGCGACACTACCCAAGGGAGCTTCAAGGGCGGTTGTACTATGTGTTTTAATTGGAGAGGGATTTTTTGTTTTAGGAAAGTGCACTCACAGTTGCAGGCTGAATCAGAAGATGTCCTAATTAAAAGCGAGGGCTAAAAAAAGCTCTTGACTATTCTTAGCTTCCCGGTGAGAATGGTTAGACTTTAGCTGTGTAAAATCATAGATACAGTGACACAAACATGCTTTTTCTCACCACTGGTCTCATTATATGCGAGTACAATCAGTAATGAGTTTCCTTTTCATGCTCTTCATGATCGAGGTTTTTTTTTGCAAATCGAAATTAAAAAGGAAAAATTGTTTTTCTGTCTCTCAGAGATTACAGACTCAGTTTGGTTAATTTATTTTCGTCATATTGGCTTTGGCATTTAAATAACCCTTTGGCATATTGGGTAATAATTCAAAATGTCAGCGCCAAATGCCAAACTTTTTTCTTTTTTTTTTTTTTTTTTACTTTTGTGAATATATGGATTTGGACAGGATTTGGACAGAAAGTAATATTATTGCCATGCTGCTTGGTAAACCTGCTGAACTCGAACTGACAATGCCTGTAATCAGAGCCACCTTAACCAATGGGCTAGCAGGGGCTGGAGCCCAGGGGCCTACCATAGTCAAGGGCCTATCAGAATTAAGGAAAAAAGAAAAGGTGATTATAGTTGATTTTCATGTCAATCACTTCATGCGTTGATTGTGCTGCGCTCCAGTGTGTGTTACTGGAGCCGGCCCGCCCTACCTGGCCCAGAGGGAAACATGTAGGAGTAGCAGGGTTAGGGTTTTTGTGGGATTTAGGGTTAGGGTTTGCGCTGAGGGGGGTGGGGGCCTACAATTCTGTTTAAGCCCCGGGGCCTGTGGGTACATTAAGGCGGGCCTGCCTGTAATGATTTCTGTATTATTCAGACGAAATGTGGAACTAGCGGAGCGAAAGATGTGTACGAATTCATTTGTTTATAACAAGGATGGACAGGATTTGGACTGAAGTGCTGATAATGTTTTCCGATTTCTTAGGTTGCAGTGATTTGGAAACAGAAGGTTTGGGAAGTTTTCAGACCCATCCCATTGCTCTCAATCGTTACTTCGGTGCTGGTTTGGAACGATGTTAAGTTGAATCAGTGGCGGGAGATTTGTTTAAAAGACAAAAAGTTAACTATTGATGAACTTTCCCCTTCTCATCTCGCTTCGACTGCTCCTCATCCTCCTGTGAAAGCCAGCATCCGTCATCTATTATTGTTGTTTACTTGTATTCGGTGGACCATGACGGAGCCGTATGAAGTTGTGCCTATGCCAGAGAGAAATCCCTGATTGTCTTCATTTTCCGGAAAGCTTAGGAGGGGGGTGAATAATCTGCGGTACCCTCTCTCTCTCCCCACAGGCCTCAATTTCGATTTTTCAACCCATGTGTAATTTTACTCCGGGGGGATTTCTGTCATTTCCGACTCTGCATGCGAGAAACTCAAGGCGCGACACCGGGCTGAGCAGTACAGTTCATCGGCACAGCTGGCTATAAGTATACCTTCTTTCAAACGGGCAGTGTAAAAAAAATAATAAAAAAGCAGTAGAATGTATATAATATTGCAGTGAGTTGCTGTGAGTCTCAAAATGAATGCCGTTAAAGTGCGAGATCAGGGGGCCGATGTTATGGTGATGGTGCCACTCGTTTGCTTAGTCGACCAAAAGAAATGGGTTATAAAGAATGGGATGGCGCCATTCATAGTCGTTAAGTATCTTTGTGTTGTTTTTTTTCTTATTTTTACTGTTTCCAGATGGGCTCTCGCGTGCATAATCCAGATCTAAGGCGTTGCAACAAACGCGGTTGGAGAACGAAGGCTTTGCTTAAAGCAGTACAAAGTAACTTGGTCCCTTAATACATCCTTTCCATAGTCCCTCTGGGGGTAATACAAGTGTTAATGGGATGATTGGGGGGTGATTGGGGGGGGGGTCTTTCATCTCCCCCGATGTCTCTGGCCAGAAAACCACACTTCCTTCCTAGCACCAAATCACACATAATGGAATCACGAAGAAGAAGCTAACAGGCTAACGGGCAAAGCTAACTGCGGGCGAGCGCCGCTTAAGCAGATTTACAGCCATTTATCTCTTTTACTCTCCACACTCACTTCGTCCTGCTGCCATCAGGCCATAGGTACAGGAGTCCGCGGTGGGAGCGGGTACGCTTCAGGAAAAGTTTTATCCCCTCCGCCATAGCCGCATTGAACGACCTGTAATTCCCGCCCCCCCGCATATTCTCTAGTGTGCTGTTACTGTCTTTGGCTTGTCTTCTGTGTCTTTTGTGTGTGTCTCTGTGACGGCTGTGAAAACAAATTTCCCCCTGTGGGACAATAAAGGTCTATCTATCTATCTATCTATTATGAATATTTTCAAATAATTATATATACAGAAATTGAGATTAAATAAAACATTGGGATTTTAAATTTCACATACACACAAACACAAACAGCAATTCCAAACATGCTCCAAATAATTGACTCTGCTGCTCCCAAAAGACATAATAAAGATTATTTCTATTTTTCATGGTGAAAGTTATGCAGTGTGGCGTTTAATTATTGTGTTGTTTTCTTCTATTAATACTTTCCTTATAGATTTTTAAATGGTTGAGACCCACTTTTTGCCCAGGCCTTTGGCACAAACTGAGCAGGATTCTGTTCTTTTAACATAATCTATTTTGCGTTTTACTTTTAATTTTAAGATTCATTTAAATTTGTACAGCACTTTGGGGCAGTAACTGTTCATTGTAAATGTGCTTTATGCATAAATCTGACATTAACCTTTGACCTTGTAATGTATCACCATGGCAACAGAAGATGTACATATAAGGAACTTGTGAGTTCCGTGTGGTGATGTCATGAAGTCCTGAATATTCCGCTCATTCAGGTTCCAGGCGCTCATCTCAGCACAGGTCATTTCACACGACACGGTCACAGTGGGACACATGAGAACCTGGGATTGCTAATTTACCTTGCTTATTTGAAAGACTATAATAAGTGAATTTTAATCTCCAGAGTGAGATTAATATAGCCTTCAGACACAAGAAGAATGGACAACAAACAGGGACGTCCGATCCGGTCAGCCATGGAGCAAAAAACAATTTGTATATTGAAACCGGTGCAACAGAGAGCTCAGGTATGCCAGGAAAAGGCGGAGAGCAGTAGAGAATTACTGGAGAGCCAGGAAAAGCTATATCCTCAAACAGTGACTGAATCACATCCTCAGATCACACCACCAACAATGGAGGGTGTTAAGAGGGAACAAGCTGACGCAAAACGTCCTCCAATGGTCCACGATTGTGTCACCGACAAAAGCTGTGATGTTACAAACTCAGGAGAAAGTCGAGAAGACCTTCTAAAGCAAATCCAGCTTCTGAAAACGGAGATGAAAGAGCAACAAGATCACCACAATGCTCTGCAAGTTTTCCAAGAACAACAGTGGGACCAAGTACGTGAGATAATCAGTCAGACTGAGAAGGCTCATCAAGAACAGATGAAGGCCAAAGACGACAAAATACATCGTCTAAAAAGGGAGAAGGCCGCCACCTACAGTAAACACGTGGAGAACGCCAGAGAGGAGGTGAAGAAAGAAATGAAGGCACTTGACACTGCTAATTCCTACCTCAGAGGAAAATTAGAGACTGAAGGAGCAACTGTGAAACGTCTCTCTGACTGGATCACACAGAACAATGCTCTCCCACACGAGGGAAATAGTCAGAGGTCCAACCTGCAGTCGCTGCTCAGTGGACACAAGCAAGACGCAGCTCAGAGCCCAGTGGAGGAGCAGCTGGAGAAAGCCAGAGCAAGCGGGACCAATATCCAGTCTCTGGAACAACAAAAAACCATGGAGGAGGATGTGCATGGACTACACCAGGAGGTGACGAGACTAAACACTGCCCTCTGTGATGAAAAGAAGGCAAAGTCAGAAGCTCAGAGCATGGTTGTCAGTCTGAAAGGTGAGATAAATGGGCTTAGGAGGGAAGTGAAGAACCTAGAATTGGCCCTCAATGAAGAAAGAAACAGAGTGCCTCAGACCCAATACACTGCCCTCCAAAAGGATGCTGAATTAAAGAAAGAAAGGAAAAACATCCTAAAACCTGCTATCCATGAAAAAACAACACAAGAGGCTTTGAGAAATGACGATGAGTCTATGTTATCCAAGGAAGTATCCTATCTTGAGAAAGAGGCAGAGTACAGGAAAAGAGAAATTAAACAGCTAAAATCTGCCTTGAGCAAAAAGAGCACCAAAACAAAGGCAAAGACTCAGTGCACAGATAAAAATCTGATGGACGAGAGAAATCGGCTCCATCAAGAAGTGAAGAATCTACAATTGACCCTACGTAAAGAAAAAATAATGCAAAACGCCCAGAACCAACTTTCCAGCGTTATCCAAGAGGAGACGGCTAGATTTGAAGAGGAAAGGGACCAACTACGCTCACAGGTCAGCCGCCAAAAAACTCTTCTCCGTGAAAAGTCTTTGGCAGCATACGAGGGTCTGAGAAAAGTTACAACTCTAGAATCAGCCCTCGTTGAAAAGGAAACAGCACTGAAAGAGGCCCAGAGCAGAATAAAATCTCTGGAGGAGGAAAAAGGAAGTCTGCAGTCTTCAGTGGAATATCTCAAAACAGCTTTAAGCACACAGCAAAAAGACGCAGAAGACGCCGGCTCCAAAGTCACACAGCAGGAGCAGGAAATAAGAAAGCTGAAAGCCACGGCACAGTTGGCCCTTCATGAAGAAGAAATAAACCGAAACGCCCAGAACCAACTTTCCAGCGTGATCCAAGAGGAGACGGCTAGATTTGAAGAGGAAAGGGACCAACTACGCTCGCAGGTCAGCAGCCAAAAAACTCTTCTCCATGAAAAGTCTTTGGAAGCATACGAGGGTCTGAGAAAAGTTACAACTCTAGAATCAGCCCTCATTGAAAAGGATACAGCACTGAAAGAGGCCCAGAACAGAATAAAATCTCTGGAGGAGAAACAGCAAAAAGACGCAGAAGACGCCTGCTCTAAAGTCACACAGCTGGAGCAGGAGATAAGAAAGCTGAAAGCCACGGCACAAGCCTTAGAGGAGAACCTAAAATCAGCTCGGGACATACTTAAGACCATGGTGGAGAGCAGCAAAGCCAAATTCTCAGGTGTCCTGGCAGAAAAAAAGAGCATGGAGAAGAAAGCACAGGACCTCAGACAAGAAACTGAGCATCTAACGGTCGCCCACAGAGAAGAGGTGAGCGTGTTGCTAAGCTCAGAGGAAGAGAAAAGGGTAGTGCTGCAATGCAAGATACAGGAGCTTTCTGACGCACTGAGGGCTTCACAGGAGAACAACACTACTCTGCTCATACACAACCAGGAGCTTCAGGAAACTGTTCGGACCAAAGAGGAGCACATTCAGGAGACTGAGAATCGGCGCAAACAGAAAAAGAAGTGGTTGGGTAAATTCTTTGGCCGCTAAACCGCCTCCAATCCTCTCAGTAGAGCTTGGCGTTGAAGGCTGACGCTAACGCCACATGGCTGCCAATTTAATTTGAACACTGAAAAAGAATTAGCCCCCCATGAAATGTTTGCTTTCCAGATGTTTCAGAACCTGCTTTGCTTGTTTCGACGGTTAGCACCAAGCCGACCCAGAGGTGACAATGTTCTTGGTGATGTGGTGACAAGGCAGAGGTCAGGCGTATGGACATAACAGGTCTGTCCGACTGACCACAGCTTTGAAAAACACCACGTCAACAGGAGCGGCGAAACCTCTGAGCATGGTGTGCAGATAGCAGGGAAAGAAATGTCTATAATTTGGATGAACAAAACATTTGGCAACTAACTAAAAGGGCTTCCTGGACACAACAAATTAATATAATAAAATAATATTTGATACAATTGGAGTTCTTTTAGAAAGACACTAGGTATAACAAAAAAGCTTCAAATGTTCAAATACCTTAATCATTTTGACGGACTGGGAGTTTTACTTCCGTCTTCATCAGAGTTGTCACCCGACGTGCATGATGCGTCTCTTATGCATCTCCAGACCACAAGTACAAGTTCTGGATCCAGAGTAAGATTTATCAACAGAGATGAGGGCACATTTACCCTGGCACACACATGAGGCTCACTACACCACTAACCACCACTCGGCGGCAGGCGTGGCCACACTGACAGGTTTATTGCTGATGTTATTGTGGCCACATCTGGAAAGAACATCCCATAAGAGACGCATCATGCTCGTAGGGAGAGGACTCTGAGGAAGGCGGAAGTAGACTTCCCAGTCCGTCGAAACGCTTAAGGTATTTGAACAAAGGTTTTTTTGTTATACCTAGTGTCTTTCTAAAAGAACCTAAGCTTAACTTTCCCTTTAATTGAAACTAAATTCATAGGATTCATTTGAGACAAAATTATACATTGTCCTATGAATCCTATGAAGCAGTTTTTTTTTTTGGGAGCTTTTTCCGATTTGGATACATCGATTAGCTAACTGGCATCACTATTAATTTGATAAATAATTTCAGTGACACATTGAAAGTCAGATCGGCAGATTCATGTCATGGTAATGTCGGCAAACACAGCCCAGCCTACTGATTGTCGGAAGATGAGAGAGAAAGTTGATGGATGGATGGATGGATGGATGGATGGATGGTTGGTAGGTAGGTAGGTAAGTAGATAAATAGATAGATAGATAGATAGATAGATAGACAGATAGATAGATAGATAGATAGATAGATAGATAGATAGATAGATAGATAGATAGATAGAGTTTCCAAAAGTACAATAAATAATAAATACTTGCCCAAAGTTTACTCTCATTCTGTGTTTTTTTATTTTATGCATTTTTCATTTATTTTTCTTCTTCTACTACTTCAAAAACATACATCTCAGACCTGTCAGTCAAATAGCAAAAGCATCAAAATGGAATTAGCTTTTGGATTGAAAAAAAAGTACATTTGGATAGATAGATAGATAGATAGATAGATAGATAGATAGATAGATAGATAGATAGATAGATAGATAGATAGATAGATAGATAGATAGATAGATAGATTTTTTCTCACTATTCATACTGTTTTTAGCAAACATGGCGGATCTCCATGGTAACAGTGGATTTTCCCGAACTCTAATCCCGAATTAATAGTAAGTTGGAAACGCTACATAGGACTGAAATAATATTTGGAATATAAGCCTAAAATTTGAAATAATATGAATGTGTTTTTTTTTCTGTTGGTAGAAGCAGTAGAAATGATTGAAATGAGAACAGTTACGCAAGCTTTCTTTTTTTTCGCCAGCATGCTAGCAAAACAATGGCGGCAGGAGAAACTCAGTTAAAGTGCCCAACTGTTCAAAATGATAACAATGAAGGAATGAAGTATAGAATTGGAATTAAATTGGTAAACTGAAATTTTGTGAATAAAGAGAAATACTATTCCAGGTATGTTTGTGGTGAGCGGACATTTCTCTCATATGTACGTTTGTGTGTGAGCTGTGTGCTAGAGTGTTATGAGGCAATGTTTTTTTACTTTTATTCTGCAGAAAATATTACTCTGTCTTTCTGTTATCTGAGGACCCCCTCTTAAACGAGATTATTCAATACTCTGTGTAGGTTGGTGGTCATTTACGTTTAATTCATATATAACATGTAAAGCAAGATGAGAACAAAATAAATCCTGTCGGTTAGTTGCCCATTTTTCAACATTATGTCATACTGACCTCTGTAATTTTGTCTCGGGTTTTTTTTGTCTTGTTTTTTTTATGGTCATGTCTTTTATACACTACACCACACACATGTTCGCACAGTCCAATTTTCCAAACTTCGCTCCATGATAGCTGAGTCTATCGTCACATGTGCTGTCTCTCTCTTTCCCATTTTCTAATTATTTCTGGCGCTCGATGTTCTCCTCATTCACGTCTTTCATCAAAGTCCATTAACGGGCTGTTCATCACGCAGGCCTCACTGAGTCCTACAGTGGCACACGCGCTGAATAATGGATCATTTCGCTGCCATGGTACCCAGTGGCGCTAAATTAGTGGCATTGATTGAGAACTGGGCGCCCATTGATTACAGCTAAGCCGACCAAGCGCGGAGGGGCATTTTGCAAACGTTGCTCACTGTTTCAAGTATGAATTATGGGTGAAAGATCTCGAAATGAAAAGTAGGTCGGTAATAAAGACAGATCGAGGAGATGTTGGAGGAGTAAGTGTTACCTTGGATAGCCGGAGCTTAAACAGCAAACTGGGAATGAAATGGATTTGGGCAGGGAGAAAGAGGCGCAGCAGGATGCGTCGTTTAGCGCGGTAGCTCTGATCGATCTGGCCCGTCGCGGATCAGGTAATGGCTAGCGCCGCGCCAATTAGCAGATTAGAGATGCGGTGGGGGAAAAGGCAACGTGACATTTTGGTGGAGAAATTTGGAAAACCCAATCTCAATTACAAGCGACATATGGCTGACAGACCCTCAGAGGGGGCAGTGACTGGAGACAGCTCCATTTCCTGGTGGTCCCGCTGAGTCTGAGTGTTGCCAACGGGAGCCGACATCTGCCGCCAGAACGTCTTCAAACGCCCAAGTGAACACAGTCAACGGCGCAGACTGCAATCAGCATTTAGAAAGTGCAAACTCACGGTGTAAAGCTTAGATAAGGGAGACTTTATTGGCTATGTGTTGGGAATGTTTGGCCAGTAGCGCTTAGCTGGAGGATTAATGAAGCCTAGTCCTAAATTTCAACCTGGGAGACTAATTTCAGTGTCACCTACTTCCAGCCAATGATCGTGACTGCAAGGGTCACACCTCCACCTCAGCCTATCGGTGCAGAGACACACCTTCATCGCAGTCAATCTTTGCCCGCGGTCCTGTGTTTAAGCCTCCAGTGTTTATTGCTTGCCCGCTTCCCAGATGTGCTGTGACCCACCTCCACCCCTTGACCACCTCTTCTATCCACGGCTTCACACTGCCAAATTCTTCACCGGTCTCCCTTGCCATCACCAGTGTTCAGGCTCCGGGGGAAGACACCCCTATCACTAACCTACCCATACATACCAACTTTAATCCATATAGCAGTGTCTACTCCACATAGAAAGACCCCACCTGGCCTAGGAAGTAAACCCGGGACTGTCTTGGTGTGAGACTGCCAGCCACTCAGCCAAAGTGCAGTCAAAAGCTAAAAGACACTTGAGCCTTTCACGAACACACTCGTTCAGACGGCTACCAGACGGCTCATTCGAGAAGAGCTTCGTATTTGCACACTTGTACTGTGTGTGGTGGCACGGGCGGCCGTTTGATGCGATGATCCGTGGCACAGCTGGTCACGTGCGCAACCCGTGTCTCCTCCTTTGAGAGGAATGAGCTCCACCACGTGTTTGTGTTTATCGCTTCTGTGTTTGGTTACTTTGGAAAATAGTGATACCAGCGTTTACATCATCCAAACTGAGAAGAACCTTGAACATTTATTTAGTTGATGTTATAGACGCCGGGCTACTGGCAGACATGGCTTGGATAACCACTGAGCCCTAGAAGACGGAGAGTAGATGAGGAATAGTTAGTATAGAGTTGCCAGGCTGGAGATCTTGAGCAAGAAAACAAGAGGAGGAGATTTATCAATACAGAAGGAGGACAAGGAGTTATTGAGGACGCAGGGGAGAGGAGGTTGGGAAAAAGACAAATTGCTATATTTATCAATCGTTAATCCTTGAAAGTAGGCAATTAGTAGGGAAAACGAGAGGCTTGTCACATTGAATTATCGTCAATACTTGCACGAATAAAAGGCAGACATTACTTAACGGTTAAATACAGTATCATCGTGGCAGAAGAGGATTCGAAAGGATAATGTTAAAGACAAAATGTTAGAGAAAAGGACCATTCTTCAGACCTTGAGCTATGTTTTGCCAGAAGTAGTGAATCTACCTGCGCGTATTTCGGGTTTTGATGACAGTGAAGAAGAAAAACATTTTTTCACTGGTTCAGGTTTTATTGATTAACTCCGTGGCCACACTACCATACACTATGCCAAACGCATTGGCATAGTGTATGGTAGTTTTGCCGAAGAGCGGTAACTTTTGTGTTGAAAACTAACTGGGAATGTTTGCTTTGCCACTAATCATTGAATGCACTCCTCAGACTCGGGAGTTGCCTCAGCCTTTTTCTGCAGCGTTTACCCGCGTACATCTGTCAGGTGCCGTAACTAAAGTCTGAACTCATGCAGGGAGGCAGAGGATCATAGGCCCCCCCTCGACACCATCTGGGCTTATCACAACACAATTACAGTGTTGTGGAACAGTGGGGTTCACCTGGAGAGACTGACAAACTGTGAGCTTGAGTCGCTTTAAAACTGCCGGAGATGTTTACCACAAATGTGTGTATGAACGACAGACAGACAGACAGAGAGAGAGAGAGAGAGAGTAGGAGTACTTCTGTAAGTGTTTATTCAAATGTAGACACCTGGGTAAAAGATTCTGTTTTGCCTTTGCTGTTGTAACCCGCCAAACAAACAGAAAATCT
This sequence comes from Gobius niger, assembly GCF_951799975.1. Lineage (NCBI taxonomy): Eukaryota > Metazoa > Chordata > Actinopteri > Gobiiformes > Gobiidae > Gobius > Gobius niger. The sequence continues at coordinate 23,872,087 of NC_136862.1, read as the reverse complement.
GCATATTCTATTTTGTACAAAGGTAGTGGGGTGGACTGTACAGAGTAGAGCAGAAATAGAATTGGATGAGCCTTCAGAATACAAATACAGCTTGAAAGGACCCATAGTTTTTAAGCTTTAACTGCAGCATATTGTTCTTTTGTTTCATTTTTTGTGCATGTTAGAGTAATCCTGCATTTTGAACCCATTTCCCCAGGAGCTTAAAACACATAAACCCCATGTTTTAGCGGCGCTCCTCTGTTTCTAGACACCATTTTCAGCACTCCTTTTGTAAACTTGTTTTCATCAATCTGTCAGAAAGGGATCAAGCCAGATATTTTCTTTCAGAAATGTGTTTAAAAGGGGACATATCAGGCCAGATGGACTTCATGAGCTGTTTCCTTGACATGAACCAGAACTAAGCAACTCATGCCCCTAGAGGCCATAAGCGCCACTGCAGGTGTCGTAGCGTGTTACGTTTTTTACTCATTAATTGTCCGTGAGAGTAACTACTACGCTGACAGAAAAGACAAAGGGAGAGAGGGATATTGTACATCCAATTACACAATGGAGATCAGTTTTTTTCACTCAAACCTGGCTGTAAATACTGTTTAAGTGGTGCTAGCAAAGAAAGCTAGCTTTTCCCGTTAGCCTGTTAGCTTCTTCTTCATGATTCCATTAGTGTGTATTGGGGAGATGGAACCAGTGGTGCGTTTAACTGCTTTAAGGGCTGTTTCCTTGTCTAAACATTTAAACTAAATTTCTCACATTGCCATGAATTTGTTCAAAGCCATTTGTTAAAATTTGGACTTTGTTTTTACTATGGTTAATTCTGCTTCATAAAGACACATCAATCCCAAGTAATAAATCATCATCTTTCAATGCTGCGGTGCCCAGAAGCAGCTTCGTAAGCCACAGTTACGCATTAGTCCGCTTTTTCAAAAACTATTTACAACACCTGAATAACGCACAAGATATAGTCCCTTTAAAATGGGCACAAGATTGACTCCAAAGCATTCTCGGTGCTCAGTAACTACTTTCCCAGTGTACAGCCCACCTGACAAGACTGCTACACCGTCTTGCAGGTTCTGATAGTAAATCGTCAGACTTGGTATGATTAGTGGCTGGCACGTCACAGTCTTTCCTGTGGCATTCCTGAAAAGCACCTCAAAGAATTATTTGTCTAGAGCCCCATTACTCTTGACAAGGAGAAGGTTCCTTATGCTGCTGTTATTCTCTCAATATGAAAAAGCTCCAGTGATGAATGATGTCGTGTTTGGATTAAACTTTAACAAAGTGGGCCAACCGCCATGTAAAGTCTCCTGCATGCTTACAGCTTCTCTGCCAAAATATGTCAGAAATGTTATCACATAATTACATCTACAACTACCCTGGCAACGTCTTAGGAACTGTGCCATACACATCCATTTCTGTTGTTGTCATACAGTTTGCACAAATACCATCTATGTTGGCAGATGGTGATATACTACGGGTAAAGCAGGGCAAAGCAAATGTTGGATTTTATCTTTCCTCTGGACACTTTTAAAAACAGTAGCAACACCATAACTTGGGGTATTTTCTAGACAAATACGTCCAAAAACATCACGGTTAAGAGGTCTTTAAGTGATTTAAAGCATAAATAAAGCACTGAAGCACCTTTAAGTTGGATCGTCCCTCTTGTGATATCATGCTATTTTAGTAATAAACACAATAATGCCAAATGCATGAGAAATAGACCACATGGATATTGTCAGTGAGAGGAGAAGAGTTAAACTTACAATTTTGAAAACATCACATCCAACAGCTGTGTGGACACCAGTGGCTTAATGAAGCTGCTGGCGCTGAAGTCACAATGAGCAGAAGCTGTTGGTGATAACGAACCGAGTGAGTGAAGACTAAATGTGCAGGAAACACATGAGGGTAATTATATAAAACTGAGAGAACGAGATTGTGGCACTGTGAACTTTGAGAAGTGAGTCAGCAGTATATTTTCAAAGCTACGTTAACAGACGTTTGATCTAGCGAAGTTTCCGAGTGACAGCGCTGTTAGGGCCTTTGTTACGATAATAAGGAATGTCAGAAATTAGAGGAAGTTCCGGGTTCAATTCCTGAACTGTGAGCGCCTTTCTGTGTGGAGTCCTGACCAAAATAATTTAAAATGAACATACTTGTGATAATAATAATTGTGTCCTGTGTACCATAACATGAATATGTAACTTTTTTTATAATGTGGAATACTGTGTGTAAATGCAGTAAAGAGTGAGAGGCTGGGCTGATCAGGATTTCAAACTGGCCTGGAGCGCCCTCTGCAGGCAGCAGTGGGATTGACACATGGCAGAACAGTACATACAGGTTGTAGTTTTTTTGGCCAACTTCATGCTAATACATCAAGGTGATCATGACATATTTTAGACTGTTGTCTGGGTTGGGTGATGATTTAGTAGAAGAAGAAACGACCAAAGTAAAGACGATTACTCAAATCTGAACGAAATGAAACACTATTCTACTTTTTATTTTATTTTATGAGGGAGCAGCGCTATTATAAAATGGTTAAAAGGTCAACAAGTCAATTGAACAGTCTCTTTTAAGGCTTTTGGTTTGTTAAGCAAGAGCCTGTTTTAGTCCAATATTTGACCTGGTGCAGTTCTAGTACGTCTTTGTTTTCCTGGTGCTTGGAAAGTTGCACATGGAGAGATACTTGTGAAAAGTTTTTCGAACCTCTTGCGCTTGATAAAATATTCGATCAGAAGTTATTTTTATTTCACTATCTTTAGAAACTGTCCTGCTGTTATGCTTTTCAGCGAAAAAAGAAGACAGCAGCGTGCAGCGAAGTGGGTAGGCCAACTTGGACAGTAGTTTGTTTAGAGACATTTCGGTGTTTCAGAAGGGTTCTTTATAAGGGCACCAGTGCACTGAAAGGACAGACGTCAGGCCTGAAATGCTCCCATAATAAAATGAGAAGTTGTCAGAAGGAGAAGTCACAGCATGTACGGTAGCTACAAAAAAAAAAAAAATATTTTAATGGTTTATCCAATGTTGGGAAGGGATTCTTATTTGGATAGTACTTTTGACACTAAGTTATCTGTTATTCCCACACATGGCTTCCAAGATCTGGCTAGACTGGGTGTTCGTGGATCCTAAATCATTTTCTAGTGGCGGAGTAATGTTTGTTCTGTCCTTCACTATATTGTAAAAGTATAGGGAAGTAGGGGGAAACAGTCTACATCTAGCCATAACCATTTGCATTTCCGTGCTAGTGCTGCTTCCTGAAAGTAAGCAATAACTTCAGACCACAACTTAAAATGTACCTGCTTCCTCTTTGTAAACACCATACAGTTTGTTTGCTTTAAACTAACGTTCAAGTTCAATAACTATAAGGTCGATCGGCTGTAAAGATGTTCTGTTGCTTGTCTAGTATCACCACAACATGGCATTTCTGCAGAAAGTATGCTGCATTGCTCTAAACATATCTCTCCTTGTGTCCTCCCCTGTCCCCTCTTTGTCTCTTCAGTGTGCGGGTCTGTTGCTTGGAGTGGATGTCAAGAAAGCAGCCTATAATCATGTCAAACAGCACCTCTTTCCTCTACACGTTATTCCCGTGTGTAAAAGATATACTAAGCTCTCCTTATCCATTACTGTATGTTTCATCATAGCTTTGAATGGGAAGACTCTTCACCAACCGCTTCATCTTCAGTTTCTGGTCTTCTTCCAGCCAAACGCCCAAACTTTTTTTAACGTATAACAACGCGGCCCAGATGAACCATTTCTGAAAATCTCGCTATGACTTATACAAACATATTACTTTAGGTCCCCACATTTTCCCGCTAACACGAAAAATGAAAATGGTTACAGCTCACCAGACGCTGAGATCTCGACTGGTTTTTCATAGCTTTTTTTTTTTTTGCAAAGAAAGCGGAATTGCAGCATCTATTCCATTTTGGAGCCAAATAAATGAGAGAAGCATGTGCTGGTCCGTTGGTTTGGATGTGTGGCTTGTTTGGCGACGTTAACTCTCCCCCACGCCCCACTGGTTCGTAATGAGGCTCCTGGGAAAGTGGCCGGAGTTTACCAAAACCAATTCCAAGTTCAAGGCGGCATTTACTTTGAGCTACCATATTAATAAAACAATCGTCCAATCAATTTTTTTTTTTACAGTCAATTCAGAGGGACTTATTCTCACTAATTCAAAATACAATATCCCTAACTTTGCGGCTGCTGTTCTGGTTAGTCTCTTCGCAAAAAAAAAAAACACCCACTTGTCATCCAGGCAAGGAACTATAAAGTCATCCAGGTTGTTATAAAACGCTTACAAAAAACGTTTGCAAGCTGCTATTCAATTCAAGACTTCTATATTCAAGAAGCAGCAACCAAATGAATCGGTAAAGCAGCGAGGTTTGCTAAAGAGTTTCACTTCCCCTCAGGAGTGTCTTTTAGATCAGCGCGCTCATCCCTGTCTTGCCCGTGTCCCGCGCTGGTTTCTTCAGATCCATCCTGCTGGGAATACACTGCAGGCGAACTGGGACAACCACCGCCAACCGCTTACAAGAACAGCAGACTCCGGCACTTAACGCAGAGAGGCCGCGTGTAAAAGAGTGTTTCAAGGTTGCACAGTGTTGTGTTTTTTGTCGTGCGGTGTTGGCAAAAGATGTTAAATAAGGTTTCTTGCTTTCACATCGCAAGAGAGCAAGAAATGCGTTCGAAACATTGCCCTTTTTGTGTTCATCAGAGCTCCAGTTATATAATCACAAGCAAGTTCACTTCGACGTTTGCTAGTCGTAGAATATTGTGTGACTTGCCAAGATTCATCCATTCGTCAGTGTTTCATGGACTGATTGCAACGAGGACTTTTTCTCATGTATATTTGAAGTCTAACTTTTGATTTCAAGTTCAATTTGATGAGCTTTCTTGTCTATGACTAGTAAAACACACAACAACAACAACAAGAACTAAATTGTGCCACTCTCAGGCTGTTTTCACACCAAGTTGGAGCGCCTTGTAGGTCACCTCGAGACCGCCTTAGCTCCAACTGCATTTACTCCAAAGTTAGTCAACATCACAACATCAGCCACGTAACAACGATCATCGAACTTATTCCCATGACAACGGGCATCAACCTGTCACGTACAGGCACACTTCCCTGATGTTACTCCTCTCCCTCCTGGTTAAATGCAGTGAGGGTGATATATATGCGAAACATGGAGAAATTAATCAGCTCATGGAGAGGAAAGTTTCACTGCAGCAGGAGGAAGGGATAGACTGAAAAGAGAGGCGTACCTTGATGATTTAAAGTTGATCCATTTTGCCTCGTCAGAGCAGTAATCCAAAACGTCCTCAGGCAGCGCGAAGTCATTCTTTCTTCATGCAAAAAGAGGCATCAAAGTGAGAATAGTTCACCAGAGTCCGGCTACATCCCGACGCAGAGGGCGGCTCAGGCCACTCCGAGACCACCTGTTTCAGCCACAGTCGGAGCGGCTGTTTAGACCGTCTTACAGTGCTGCAGTTAGATTCACACTGACACTAAAGTGCTGCTGTCTGCCCTCAAACCCTTGATGCAAGGCAAAAGTAGACAATATAGGGATCAAGAGAGGGAAGGAGGTAGAGAGTTCATGGAGTATACATGCGTTTCCAATGACGCATAGTTCCGGTGGCCATTTTGAATACTGAAGTAGCATTATGCAGTATTACAACATGTAACAATATCTCTACTCAGGATGAAAATAAATGAAAGTGGCATTTTCATGTACTCGTAATCATTGCTCAAGAAGATAACAGTAAAAACACGGCCCCAGAGAGAGCGCACGTTGATGTGATATAACCAGCAAATGTGGCACAGACGTAGCAGCTCTGTCTGTCGAGCTACAGCAGGATTTACTAAAGATCTGCACCACTCCTCAGACTAAATGAACACATCAAAGAGGAAACAGAAAACTTTCCCTGTGATTTTTACAGTTTGTCATGTTGACAGTCTCAGTCTGAGTCAGTGTTTAAGCTTCTCAAGACGTTAGCATGCTACCGGTTAGCAACTGTCAACCATTGACAGTTGATTCAATCAACTGTCAATGGCTACAACACAATAAACACATGTGTGGCTCACATCTATGAACACTGAGGAAATACTATAGTAACAGCTCAGCTATCTGTCACATGTATCCAAGGCGAGATGTTTGAAGTGTTTTTCAGGGCTTTCTCTTGGAGAGGCTTATCATGTTGAAGCTAACTGCTAACCGGTAGCATGCTAATATCTGAACCACACACTGGTTTCTTCACATAAACGTACGTCTCTGGGGCCGTGTTTTTACCGTTATCTTCTTGGAGAATGATTACGAGTACATAAAATGCCACTTTCAATCAGTTGTCTTTCTTTTATATCCTGAGTAGAGATATTGTTACATGTTGTAGTACTGCCTAATTCTACTTCGGTATTCAAAATGGCTGCCATAACAACAAAAGTCACATGACTGAAAGGCATGTAGGCTTGTTAGTGATGCTCCCAACTCACTCCTCTTCACGTTCATGAAGTTTGATTTATGTTTTACAATGTTAGGAGCTGCTCATACTTCTGGGCAAATGAGTGCTTTTACATTAGGAGACAGTAGCCTACTCCACTACAAGAAAAAAGGGCCTTTAAGGGGCGGCTAACCATAAGTAAAAGATTTCACACCATCTTACCGCTGTATTGATCAAACCATGTCTATTTGTGTACCTTTTTGAGCCGACAGCATCCACACTTAATCTCCTAGCGCTTAACTTTCAGTCAAGCGTTCACTTCGATCTTTTCAAAGATCCTTTGATGGGACACATCAATAGCTGCTCTCAGTGTTGTCTTTAAAGTGGCCATTTGAGGTCTGTGATTTAGGGATTTTAAGAGAAAGTCCGTTTTTTTTCTTTTGCACTGGGCGGCTTTGCTCTCAAGAGCCACCCACTTGTCGCAATTGTGGGGACTCAAGCTTTCAGGCCACCGACTGGACAATGTACCCTGCTCAGGTTTTTTTTTTTTTTTTTGCACTCGGTCGGAGAAATAACAAGAAAAAAAAGTCAGAGTGGTCACTGGAGGCAGAGATGGTGGCATGTGGATTTTGTGTTTGTGTCTGCCACACAAAGGCACATTTGGCACATTGCTTTGTTCAAATCACCAAGAGCGAGGAGAGGACAGCAGATGGAAACTTGCAATTTTGCTCCAATCTGGAATATCTTTTACTGTAACCGCTGCAGATGTTCATTAAAATGTGCCGTCCCTATTAAACAAAACTACAAATACAACTTTTTTTTTCTTACCGCTGTCAATCAAATGAAAAAGTGCAGTATGTGGAACTTAAGAACCCACAGCTGTCAAAGCTGAAATGTGCTGCGCAACAAGAGGACAAACTGAGATATGTCTAACTACAAGACACATCTGAAACAATATGCTTATTGCCTTGGTAGTTACATCAAATGGATCACATTTGCCAGATAGGACAACAATCAAAACCCTCAGACTCAAATAAAAATGCGCAGAAACGTTTTGCAGAGCATGCTGAACAGAGGAAGTGCTTTGTTTTTTTTGTGTTTTTTTTTATGCGGGATGTTAACTTAGAATTGAACAGACTCCCATTATTGCTGTGAACAATGTAAATGACTGCCTGCTGCTTTCTAATGCGTCTTCATTTTTATTCTTACAAACAGCTCAGTCGCGTAATTGCTGGTGCAGACAGCATTCGAGAGTTCCGCTTGCGTTGCCGTATGCACCGGAGCCTAATTAGGGTCGAATGCTGCATTAATATTACAACTCAGACAATGCCTTCGTCGTAAACATTTTTCAAACAGTATAGTTTGCATTGGGCCTCATCGGGGAAGGTAATAAACAAAAGACGACCCACTGCACCTGTAAAGGTCTGCCTCAAGTCCATCCAAAAGTATAATTGGTATCTTGCTCGTTTCATTCTCTCCTGATTTCGTGATATCACTGCATGCATATATATGTGTAGCGCTATATAGGAGTTTGTTCAAAAGAAACCATGCGTTGTTTTGGAATCTAGTTATACAAAGCGACAGAACTGGGCACTACTCCCAATTTGCAAACACAGTGGAACGTGAAGATCTTTGGAACAAGCTTGAAATAAAAGGGGCTACGTTTCTAAACTTTATAGCACATGTAATTTTAACAACGCTACGACCAGAGCTAGTCTGGTGAATAAACTTCTGAAAAAACACAGTGGAGCTTCCTGGAATTCGCCATACTGCACAGGGAAAAAATGGTTTTAACATGGTTGAAAGCTCCAGAGTCAGTTTGGCGTAATAGGATTGCATTACTCTTAATTGCCCGTAGTGAATGTGCATCTCAGCCTTCAAATCCTACACAATCCTACACTTTCTCTGGTCCAACGAAACCAGCCGACCGCAGCCATGGTTTTATGTCGTTGAGATGCATGGGCCAGCGAGCGTTGGAGAGGACATGAATGTTTTATAAGTTGAGGTCAGCTCATGTATGGCCCCAGTGTTGCATCACACAGAAGCCATACAGGATGCCGGTTCAGAGGGCTAAGTGTTTGTGAGAGCTGACAACTGTTATTACCGACCGGCTGTAAAAATTGTCCCTTACCGCCGCTTTCCTGGATCAGGGCGGGAAAAAAAACAAAAAACATCTGCGGCTTGGCCCGAGTCCTTTGAGAGAACAGGTAAAAGAAATACAGGAAATGGGAAAATAGTTGTGAGGCGGAGAAATTGTCTTACAAGATACTCCATTATGTTGGCAGGGAGAGGGTAAGGAGGTCAGATGACAGATTGAGGAGACAATGGGGGAGACTGATTGCAAAAGGAGAGAGGAAGTAGGAAATAGGAAGAGTGGCCAAAGGGAAAATTAGACTTGGGCTGGCTTTTAAGAGACACTTTGACCAAAAAAACAAAACAAAAAACAAACATGCTCCTTCCAAGGCACTGGTTCTTTTCTCATTATGATCAAAAAGGTGCCCATACTATTCAGACTAATCTCTTGTTCAGGGGTGAATGCTTTTTTAATTGAGCAAAATTCTCTTATCCTGTGAATGATGACTTTAGAACTAATAATATATCCAAATGGTACACACACTTTGGAATTTCCCATATATCGGTCATGTTCGAAGCAGCCAAAGGGGGAAAACAAAGATGAGAGGTTTCTACCATTTCTCTTAAAGAAAAATGCTAAAATATAAATATATGTTTCTACTACATAAAGATACAGAGACATGGATAGATACAAAGTGGTTAAACAGCCCATATTAAAAAAAAAATGGACAATGAAACCATGAAGCTACATTAGCTTCATGCTACATTACACTAACGTTAGCAACAAGTGCCGTTTATTCGCTTCTACTGATTTAGTTTGTTGGAATTCTTTTTTGGTGTGTGATAAATATGTTCATAGTTCCACCAGAAAATGGCAAAAAGTGGGGAAAAGTAGTGATTCCCATGAGAGGTTTTCTCCCTCTCAGACAGCGCCCCCTTGTATGAAAAGACGACTTTTTAGGGCTTTTTTCCATGCTACAATGTTGTTCTATGAGAATGGTGTTTTGAGCCATTCGTGCACGTTTATGTACTCTTTTGATGTAATATGGGTTTACTTTTCTAATGGTGCGTTCCAGGCAACTGGTATCTTTCCCACTTGAAAAGTACGACCTCAGAGCGTTCGAGGTGAATATGTAAACAAAATGGCTAAAGCTACAGCAGTTAGCTCATACGATGCTAACATTGTATGAAAGTTTCTCCAAACCAGACATAGTTAAAAACATGCAACATAACATTATGTAGAAAGCTGTGACCAGAAGTAACGTTCAAGTCACTGATGCAGTGGTTTTGTTGCATTTTTAACATTAGCTGCGCTCCTCCACTGCCATTACTGTCTTCATCTCAAATACAAACTTGTAGCAGTCTTTACAAGTTGTAATTACCAGTTCGACAAGTGGGAGGTAGGAAATGTACCTGGAATGCACCATTAGTTCTGCGATGGCTGCATATGCAAGGCTCCTCCTATTAATCGGAGGGGGGCCCTTAAAGGGACAGTGACGTGGAAGCCCGGCCGAGGGGTATATTTAAATAAGCTTAATCAACTAATCAACAAAATGTAAGATAGCAATCAAGATGCGTTTGAGATAAATGAACTTGTAAAAAAAAAAATGAAATACTGTTCTTGGTAATTTGAGCACTTAAGTTGGCTAAGTCTCATATTGGGAAGTCATTTAAACGAAAAGCTGTAAATTGGGCTATTACACTCCAAAGTAACCTTGTAAGCCTTGTGTAATGAGTGGGGCAGCTGAGACGGAGCGTTGGAGATATTGTCCGGGAGCGCTCTGCCGGGTGGAGATAATGGACACCGCATTGTTTACCGATTACTGCGCGTTTGTTTGTGCTGACACGGGCTGCACATCATCTATCACCGGGCCCGGGCTTTCAGGTATTCAGAGTGGCAGCGGGACACATCAGCAGTTTTGTCACGCCTAATGAGTCTAGTTCTAGATTTTTAGCATGTTAGTTGCACAAGTACAGTAGGAGGGAAAAAAGTGTTAGAATAAATGTGGAAAATGCGCAAGCTGTGAGTAAATTTCTTGCAACCGCGTAACATCATAGTGGAGAGGCATGTTTCTACTTTGACCGCAATGTCAAGAAGGTTAAGAGCCAACAGCCAACAACAAAAAGTCTCTTTTTGATGTGTATTGGCTTATGATTGAGAGAAAGGGATTCATTGTGCTTTGCCTCTGTGTGTAGTTCATTTAAATTGTCTATGATGAGTATTTTTGGTAAATTTTCAGGTTCAAAACTTAATCAGGACACACAAGAGTTAAATTCATTAAAGCAGTACTAAGTAACTTGTTTACTTTAAATCCTTTTCGTTGTCCCTCTGGGAGTGTCTCTGGCCAAAAAAAGCACACTTGCAGCTTTCCCTGCACCGGGTCGGAGCCACCAATACACAATAATGGAATCATGAAGAAGAAGCTACCAGGCTAACGGGCAAAGCTAACTGCGGGCTAGCGCCACTTAAACAGTATTTACAGCCTAGTTTGAGTGAAAAAAAAAAATCTCCATTGTGTAATTGGATGTACAATATCCCTCTCTCCCTTTGTCTTTTCTGTCAGCGTAGTAATTACTCTCACAGACAATTAATGAGTAAAAAACCATAACATGCTACGACACCTGCAGTAGCGCTTATGGCATCTAGGCATGAGTTAGTTAGTTCTGCTTTAAATAGGATGACGGTTTGAGGCTGTTAATGGAAAATGTTGAAAAAAAAAAAAACTGTCAAGGCACACCTGCATTTCACCAGGCTATATACATCATGATTATATTGGGTCTCTCATACAGTGGCAATTTTCCAAAAAAATCATCAAAAAGAGAGACACATACCGTGATCAGGATTCAGGATCTCCATGGGCGGCTCTCGATGTGTCCAGGACAGACTCGAATAGATTACATTTTGAAAAGTAACCACCAAGCTTTGGTTACCGCTCCTGCCACACAGCAAGAAGGTCTGTGTTGTGTGTGGTTTGCAGGTTTCCTTGACTATTATAGCAAATATTATTTTATCCTGTTTATTCTTACGCTGTGAATCGGTGAAATTGAGCATCAACAATAATTATTATTCTGGTAGGATAACCGAAAGGGGCTGGCTTAAGTGCCCAGTCACAAATAACCAGAACTACTTTTGATAAATAGAAATGTGTGCGCTTGTTTTTGAAATGCTCAGGGTAGCAGCGCGTGCTCCTGTGGCCTGGTGTACGACGGACGTGGAGTTTTCAGTCGCATCCTGATGAATGCTTAAGGGAGCTGTCTGCGTCTGATAGTGAAGTGTGTGCATAAGTATTATTAATGCAGACCCGGGCGGCAGATGAAAACTCTTGAAATGAAAAGTTTCTGGGCGTTTGAAGAGGAGGAGGCTTGATTAATAATCAGCAGGGCTGGAGAGCACATGGAGGACTGCCCACGTCAGCTCGCGCTCTGTGAAACAAAGTCCCTCATGCTGCAATTAGACCAGCAGCCCAGCGAGGGGAAAGAGAGCAGTGAATAGTTCTGTTCATTAGGCGTCTGAGGAGTAGAAATGTAATGTAGTTTCTTTTTTTGTACCGAATACACGAGAATTTACACAAGCTCATCAGCAGGTCAAGTTATGGTTATCAAGCTCTGCAGCCAGTTATCTACATACTGTTATTTAACTGTATTGCAACTCATTGTGTTATTTCATTTTATAGATAAAGTTTAGATAGGTGTCTTAAAACAAAACCCAAACGGTTCAGGGGTAAAAAAAAAATGAAAACAAGATTTCATTCATGGCATTTTATTGCTCGGGCAAAGCCTATTGTAGCCTATTGAATCTTATGGTGAATTGTAAGTCCAAATATTTGTGTTCTGATTATATCTAGATTTAACCTCTTAAGCCCAACCTTGGCCAAGCACATTTTCCCCAGTTTGGCTTTACCCAAATCTAAAAGCCTCTTGAACAAATATGCTTTTAGAACCAAGAAGCGTCAAAATAGAAATGAAAGCCAGCTCCCTGAAAGTAGGAAGAACTGAAGAGCAGCAGCAACATTTGGAAATGACTGTGCTCCATAGTATCGCTGCTCTCCCTAAGGCCGTTTTCACACCTGTTGGAGCGTCTTGTAGGTCGCCCCGAGTCCGTCCTACTTCCAACTGTTTTTGCTCCAAAGTTCGTGTTCACACGCGCCTGCACCAAACATCGCACCATCTGCAACATAACAACGATCAGCTGTTCAACAAACGTATTCCCATGACAACGGTCTTCAACCTGTCAAAGCACCAACACACGCGAACGTACGTGCACACTTCCCCCGCTATGATCACTCCTCTCCCTTGTGGTTAAATACAGTGAAATGGTCTTCAATCGGCTCATGAAGAGGAAAGTCTCACTGCAGCAGGAGGAAGGGAAAGACTGGAAAGAGAGACGTACCTTCATGATTTCAAGATGATCCGTTTTGCCTCGTCAGAGCAGTAATCCAAACGTCCTCGTGCAGCGCGTATTCACTCTTTGTTCGTGCAAAAAAGAGGCGACAAAGCGAGAGTAGTTTGGCCCGAGGTCGACGGCATTCACATCACAGCAGCTCCGAGTCTGAAAGCGAGGTGCGGCGCTCCGAGACCACCAGCTTCGAGAGCGGCTGTTTAGACTGGCTTAAAGTGTAGCGGTTGGATTCACACTGACCTAAAAGTGCTGCTCTCGGGCCGAAAGGCCCTTTGGGTCAACCTAACTAGAGTCTGTGTGAAAACGCTCCAAATCTTCGGAGGAGCAGCCATACCAGGAAACAACAGGCAACACTTTTTTTTTGCTATAGGAACAAATTTTCCCTGGTATCAGTGTTCTTACCGTCCATAGAAAAGGGTGAACATATACGCTCCCTTAAAATTTGTGTGACCTGCTGCTTTTAAACTCACTCTTTAAAGCAGGGGTCCTCAAACTTTTTTTTCTCTGGGGGCCACATTATCGTTCCTGACTGTGATGGCGGGCCGGGCCAGGTTGGCTATAACATAGAACTGTATGACCCAGAGCAAAATGCAGCAGGCCTCATTGTGAAGTAGAGATGACTAGCCTGGCATAGTCGTCCCCACTACTACTATTTTCAAATAAAACATCATTGCGCAATGTGACCCAAGTAATAACTGCTTACACTTGTATTGCACTTTACAAGCCTGTGTCACACGTTTCTCAAAGTACGCTGCAGTCATTATTCATTCACTCCACACACTGTGGTGGTAAGCTTCATTTACCACGTGGCTATAATGTGTTGTTTATATCCTGACCTCTTCTTATGTCAGTGCCCCTGCTGGACACCTGTGGAATTCTTTTTCATTTATTCAAGTTGCCCCCTAGTGGTTGAAATGAATCATCACTCCACACAGGAATGGGCTAGAGACTTCCTTTTTTTTCTCGACATACTCGGGGATTTGTGCTCTACAAGTCAAGGGCCGGGTTAAATCATCTCGCGGGCCGGATTTGGAGACCCCTGCCATAAAAGATTGGGATAAAAGTTCAAACCTAAAAAGCTCTCTCTGTTAATGTTTGGACACATTCAGGTACGGGAGCTGCAGCAAGTTTGTTCTCCATATTTGACTGATCTATGAAGCGGCAGCAGTTTAGATGCCTGTACTGAGACACTGAATGTGTGTTTAGACATTCCCCCCACCGTACCATCTCAACCCATTACTGAACTGAAAGAAGCTCAACAAAACATAAAGATAATCCTCCCAGCAAAGATGCGGTGGCTTCTCTCTAGTAAATGCACATCTACAGAAGAAGGTAACTAGGGGGGGGAGCTGGAAATAGAACCCTTTGTCACCCCACAGTGTCACCGCAGAAAGTAACACCTGCTTATTTGGATGTTGAAATGTTGAAGTGTGGCTAAAACGTTTAGATCTAGAGTGGCTGTTACTCTAATCCAAAATGTGATTACTGCTTAGCCTACAGGTACTCATCAAACTGTCCAGGAAGTCGCCAACAAAAGTCATGCAGATGCAGAACCAGCGTCGTGCAAAAGAAACCGGGCCCCCGTGCATCCTTAATGTGCTGGATTTCCTCTTGATGCTCGACGTCTTTGTTTCGAGAGGCCGGGGACAGTTTAATCAATACCTGACCAGCCGAGCCCCACAAGAGCCGACAGCTCAGATCTAACTCGCAAGTCTTCCAGCGTCACACTCCACCCCGCGCGCCATCCATCACGCGGCCGTGTCCTTGGGCAAGACACTAAATACCTGCCACGTCTAATTGCGGTTCCCACGCTGAAACTTTTGAATTCCGACCTGTTCATTAGTGAGCAAAACAATGTCATCGTAGAGCTATGAATTGCTTTTTTATTAATCTTGCATGGCAAACACACTGCAGCAGAGCACGTGGCCTTCCTTATAGCTTGGTTCATTATTACAAAGTGTCTCCAAAGCCTTCCAAGTTCATTTTTAGGCAGGACGTTTACCCTTCATACTCTGTTAGCAGTTCTGTCAGATACTTTGCTAGAATGGAAGATAAGACTTTTCCCTCATCATCCAAGTAGCATCAGTCTTGTTTTGCTTTAGTGAGCTACTACTTGTAGTTAGCAACTAAGCATGTACGATCTATACAAAGACAAAGTAAAGCAGTTGTAGAAGTGTGACACAGGCCTTTTACTTGCAACAAACTTAAGTGAGGTTCACTTGTTCGATTCCTTTGGGCTGTTATGAATGTCAACCAGAGACTTTTGGTCTGGACTAACGTACCATACTAAGACCTCCTCGTGGATGTGTATCTTGGTATGGTTCATCAGTCCGGACCAAAAGTCGCTAGTTGACAATCACACACTTGGGCAGTTGCAGCAGTTTACTTGTGAGAACGTGAGCGTTTATTCCGCCCCACAACAAGGACATTTTTTGGTTTAAACAGGCTTCAGTAGCACACTGGGCACAAACAAAACATGCTTATCAGACACAGAAATGGTGAGGCTTACCAATTAGGTCATTTTTTGGGTCCAACACTGGCATTTGTTGGAAAAAGATGAATAATTTTAAGAAATTGAATTAAGAGATTTAATCTAAAGTTTCAGTTGGTTAGTTCTGAATTTAGATAAGATAAAACCTCTTATTGCCAATGGAGCAAGTAGATATTATCTTAATTCAGATTATTTTGTATAATTTCAAGTGAAAAATAAATCTTTTTTGAAAGTATAGCCAAAGTTAATTTGTCTGTTTTCAAGTGTGATTTATGCCTTTTGAATTGGCATTAGCATTTGTATCTTATCTTAGATTAGTTCAAACCGACTTAAATTCAACAATAACAATAACTTTTATTCAAGCAATTTTAAGTCATTTATTCGTTCGATTTGGTGGATGTTAAAAAATGTACACTCCATTTCTTTTTTCCAAAAATCCCGTTTGGCTTTTGGGTCATTTTGATGGGCTGTGACTCCAGTTTTTAGAAAGGTTTTAAGAAGGTAATTTTTCCAGTGTGGTGCTTTATTTTGAGGTAAACTCGGCAGTTTCGGCCCTCGGACTTTTTACAATGAAGAAAATCGGCCCTCCGCCAAGAAAACTTGCCTATCCCTGATATCCCTGATGTGGTGTGAAAGCAAACTATATCCCAGCCCCGAACTGCAACTGAATTGTTACAACTTTGGTCTTCAATCGTACCAGTCTGCTGCACCAACCAGGTGTGAAAGCACCTAAAGTAATACAATCATGTCATGAGAGGCACTATTTCATATTAGTGGATCTGTTTTGCGAGCTTATAAAGCGCTACAGGAGGCCATTCATTCACCCGCAGAGCCCCGGGGCTGACTGAGAGGGCTGTTGCACCTGTGGAGCCAGAATGGAACGGTCAATCTTTAGAGTTATAAGACAACATTCAAAGTGAGGTGATTCATGTCACTGAAGGAGTATTATTCATCTCTGCCAACTAACCTAATCTTTTAAGACTGTTATCTTGGGCTCGTTGGCCTCAGTTCTTGTACGCCTAAACATAGTGAGCATACTAAGCCTATAAAGATAATGGTCTGTGTACTAAACAGTGATGTATGCTGCATTTAACAGGGTGCTGTATTAACATTAAGGCTTACACCAAATTGTCCCATGGATTATATTCTATCTTCCGGGCATTACACATAATTAATGCGGGACAGTTATAGTGCTGCTAATGCAGATAGAACACACTGAGGGTCTGCCTAACAGCCCAGTACAAGATAAATAGGGATTTCCACACTAAATCATGCAAAGCTATTCGACTATGGAGCTTCCGAATAAAAACCACAAGCCTCGAAATTTACATAATAGGCCTGCTTTTGGGGTGGATATTAATCTTTCTCACACCAAAAAAAAAAAAAAGTCGAAATGCAATTTGCGGAGTTGCAATTAAAATGCCCATTGATCAGAGTTAAGTCTCTTTATTTGTGTAATCATTATTTCTCTGCGGACTTGGAGAGTCTCTTTAGGGATTAGAGGATGAGGGAAAAAGTCAGTTACTTCATCATAAAAGATTTGCACGTTTTAATGTCGGTCTCTAAATGTGGCACACTTTCTGACGAAATGTAAGCGGAAACATCAGAGTTTTGTGATGCAGCGTTAGGCTTTTCATATTGGGATGAATGATTGTTTAAAAGAGTCTCCTTCTGCTGCTTCACCCACCTTGGCAATGAATACAACATATGAGTGATTGATGGTGGTCAGAGGGGCGGCTAAGCCAAGCCAAAAGGCAGAGAGTGAATGTATAATGCGCAAAAGTGTGAAACTACTTTGAGCATCTACGTGACAAGACTTCTTTAAGGTTTTAACCATGTCATCAAGTTATATCCTCATCAACACCATTCCTGGAGTGGTTTTATTTAGTTTAGTAGTTATTTTGTCAGGATTTTATAGTCTAATGTCTTGTTCTGATCCTGGTAGCACTCTCTTTTCTGCTGAGATCCATCCATCCATCCATTTTCTTCCGCTTTATCCGGGGCCGGGTCACGGGGGCATCAGTCTCAGCAGTTTCAGCAGAGATGCCCAAACTTCCCGATCCACACACACCTCCTCCAGCTGTTCTGGGGGGACCCCGAGGCGACACCAGGCCAGCTCGGAGACATTGTCCCACCAGCGTGTCCTGGGTCTTCCACGGGGCCTTGTCCCACTAGGACATTCCTGGAACACCTCCCGAGGGAGGCGACCAGGAGGCATCCGGAACAGATGCCCGAGCCACCTCAGCTGCTCCTCTCGACGTGAAGGAGCAGCGACTCTACTCCGAGCTCCTCTCGGGTATCTGAGCTCCTCACCCGATCTCGAAGGGTGCGCCCAGCCACCCTGTGAAGGAAACTCATTTCGGCCGCTTGTATTCGCGATCTTGTCCTTTCGGTCATGACCCAAATCTCATGACCATAGGTGAGGGTGGGAACGTATACCGATCGGTAAATCGAGAGCTTTGCCCCCGACTCAGCTCCCTCTTCACCACGACAGCTCTGCTGGGATAAACCATAAAAAAAAGCATCTTAAAGAGTGACCGAAGACCAAACTCCGCCCACATTTGCAGTATATGTGCCAATCCGATATTCAGGATCGTTATCGATAGCCGATCCGGGCATTTTTGAGAGTATCGGATTTGATGACTGGATCAGGTCTGATACAAAAGACGGCCGTGAATCTGCGGTCCTGGATCTGCAGATCCTGGACCGCAGATTCACAGCCTTCATGCTATCGTTAAGCTAGGCTACTATCACTAACCCGGCGCTAGCACCTGCTTCTTAAAAACGTCATAATTTAAAATTCAAAGCTAAAGCCAAAACCTCTTTCATGTTTATAGAAAAAATTGTGAAACTTCTGAAATATCCATAGCCTATAATGATAACCTATATATTATATAAAATAATACAAAAAGACTGTATCGGATCCGTATCGGCCAGCAAGAAGTGTTAAAATATCGGATCGGCAGCTAAAATAGCGGATCAGCACATACCTAATTTGCAGTTTGAAATTGCCGCTGATGTGGGTATTAAGTGGAAACAGCCGATATACAGTTTATCAGCAGAAAAAAGTTGGTTTGAACTTTAAACGCGAAGGCCATTTTCTAGACACATGCATTATTTCAACTTACACTAAAAAAACAGGATGAAGCATGATGGGACCTTTTAAAGCTAATTGCTGATTTTAAAAGAGTTACACCAGGCTAGGCAAGCTGAACTGTAGTTTATTGATCCAAAGTAAACGCTCCTTATTGTCTCCCAAAGGGACTGTGCATAAAAGGTGCATACACAAAGGTAAAAGCACTGAATGAAAATCAATACAGAGTAGGAAAAACACGTGTGCAAACGCGGCAACATCGGTGGAGCGCTGCACTGGATCGGAAACACGGGTGGTCTTATGTGAAGAGACAGGACTGACTCCAAGTGGGTTGATGGATAGAGGAGATTTGTTTGCTTTTGTGGTGCCAGCATCATTTATCTGCAGCTCTGAGCAGCCTCCCAGCGCTCGCCAGCTCTATGACAGAAATCAATCAGAGGCCAATCGCCCATACACTGATGTGGCACACCATCAATACAGGCATTAAAAGGGGGAAGGGGGGGGTCACGGAGGTGTGCAAGGAGCCAGAGGTGAACAGGGCGGACAGAGTATAAGGGATGGTATGCGAGGGATGTGAAGAAATTTAGAATCTGAGTGTGGGGTTTGGCTGGAGTACCTTTTTTTAATACTTTTCCTCTGCCTGTAATCAGAATAATGATTACAGTCAGCCCTTTGATCTACAGCGGGACCGAGGCACATTCTCTCTTCTCTCCGGACTGTTCCGTTCACAGTGGGATAAATTATCTGTCCGGTGAGAGGCTTAGCACGAGCTGAGGGAGAATGCGAGAGCGAGAGCCTGACGTAGTAACTGTATGTAACACATTAAGCTGCACGAGGCTGCGCTGATTCTGTCTAGAATATAACCAACCCGAGTTCAATGGATTTCTATGGCGACTTTCTATTAGGAGATTTATTATTTATCTAAATTATTATAAAATTATTTGCTAGTTCAGTGGGTCCTGGATTGGGTAAAGATGGCAGCATAGCGCTCGTACAAGTTAAACCCCTCCCACTGACCTTTAAAGGAACAGGCCACCATTATTCCATACTGTGATATGTTCTTACCTGAGCTTAGAGGAGTTGATACGTACCTGTCTGGTCTTTGTGCGTGCCCGTGGAAGAGTGTGGTCGCTTCCAACTTCACCCCCGTTTGGAGCTATAGGAATACATTGGGAGAGGCCAAATCCTAACAACATCTTTGGTCGTTTTGCGTGACTGAGGGCACACACAAAACACAGACAGGTACGCATCAACTCGTCTAAGCTCAGGTAAGAATATATCTCAGTATGTAAAAACGGTGGCCTGTTCCTTTAAGAGTCTGCCTGCTGCCAGAGATCATTAGTGCTGCTGATGAAGCTTCTTGGATGAGAGGCTAAATACCCGACACTTAAAATGCAGAGTATGGATGACGGCTCAGAAACCTTTGTCTACAAAACCCCGGTATGACTGTGAGCTTGCACAAAGCATTCTCGCCTAATCCATTGTTGTAAGTTCCTATTTAAATGTTAATTAGGAGCTTAATTTGATCGTTAGCAGCAATTAGTCTTTCTAAAGGATCCTATAGCATTACCCATCGGAGTGTATAAAACTCCAAATGGGGCCAAACATTTTTGGTATTCCCGGCTCTGCTGGATCCAAAATAAAAGTATGATTGTGTTTTCTTTTATCCAACAAATGTTAACAAATGTGTGTGTGTGAATACTAAGTACCATTTGACGGTATTTTCTTGCTGATAACTGACGTAAATTGCGTTTTGACCCAAGTCGCTTTAGAGTGAGTAATAACAAAGAAGAAAATACAATGTTATCTCAAATGCCGGCTCCAAAACCACGCACAGTCTCCAATCAAACAGCCCTAATGCGCGTGGAGCCGAGGTGGCCAATTCATTTCTTGAGTGGGCCTCGTGAGATTGTGGGACTGCATTGGAGACTAACTTGTATTTTTCTCATTGTAAATTGAATCTGCTCACAAAAGTAGTAAATATACGGCTAAAATTGAGTGTTTGGATTAACGTTGTTTTCACACATGCTGGAGCGCTTTGTGGGCCTGGGACCTGAGACCGCTTTAGTTTCAATTGTATTTCTTTTGAAGTTGGTTCAGTCTGCATTCACGTTGCTTCCAAAGCCGCACCATCAGCCACGTAACAACAATCAGCTGTAAGCCAAACTTATTCGACAATGGCGACGCCCGACACCTTCCCGAATACGTCATTTCTCTCTCCCATGGTATTATCTGAGGGAGGAGGACGGTTGATGGAGCATTTCTGTGTGTCTTGTCTTGTCTGTGTTGTTTTAGTCAGTATTGTGTTGAGGCTTCACACTGACTCAAAAGGGCTGCTGTTGGGTTGAGAAAGCCCCTTTAGGTCAAACTAACCAGAACCAGTTTGAAAACGACCTAAGAACTATATTTGTTGAGGGATTTCAGTGCTAGCGGGTTTTGTTTTATGTTTATGAAATACTATAGTGAAATGGATGTCACATAATTTTACATAATGGTTTTACAGACTGTTTCACTGTATCGATCATTTGCATTCACAAGCACATCACCGTCATAAAATAATTTGCCTGGCTAGCCACTCTAATTAATTTCCAACTCTGCAACAAATTAGTCTGGTCACTTTGGAGCCAAACAGCACAGTCTTTGTAATTATAGCCTACATCTGAATGTCCTTGGAAAGAAATACAACCATGGTTCATACTGGGGCTGCAGTTTGCAAAATGTTTTACTCAATCTCTGACTGATTTATGTATGATATAACCTTGTTCAATTCATTCAGCAAAGTACTGCTTTATACATTATCGCATCGCAACAAAAGTGTATTGTCCCAGCCCTAGTTCACACCATAGACAGTAAAAAAAATAACACACATCGTCTGCTCACTCCTCCCCGTTTGCCATAATGACCACGTTCGAAAGGGAATCTAAGGCGGATTTACAGACTCCTCCTACTCAGCTCTGACAGAGCATGTTCCTAAAAAGGGCATAAGGGCGGGATCTTCACTGTAGACCCGGCCCTCTCGCGTGACGTGTAGTTCGGTCGTAGCTACGCCGCGCTGTTAGCTGCTAACGGTCTGTCAATCAAAGTCAGGGCCTCATTAGTATATGAGATTTTTTTAAAAATGTTCTTTTATGAAAACCAGCCTGGTTTCTTTAATTGTGACTAACCCAGCGTTATCACAGGAACAATATCTAGCTGTAGAAAGTTTAAAAAATTAGAAACCAGGCTTTACAGTTGCTTAAAACGTGTGTAAAGTGCAATGCTTTCTAATGGAAAACTAGCTTGTTTGGCCGTCCATATATGGAGGTACTACAGCAATGGCGGGCAATGTTGGGCCCTAGTGTCGCGGTCACAAAGCAGCCATTGGTTCATACGCACCCACGCCATGACAATGAATAAGTGTTGGTATCTATGTTTGTTTATTGCCACCAGTGGTTCTCAAACTGTGGCGAGTGTATCACTGATGGTGCTCGGGAGTCGGTGAATTCTGGGTCATCTGTGATCTTAAGCTTTATTCATTTTAATTAGAGAAAATGTCATTTGTGCTTTAGAAATTCATTCATTTTAATCTATAGACAATTTATAGATTTGATAGATTTCGAATTTTGGACTCCCGTAGGTTATTGTATAAATCAGATTACTATCACTTGCAATTCATTTGGTAATACACTTGCTGAGCACTGACGGCTAAACAACTTTCCATTTACAGCATGGAGGTTTTCTGCTCAGATCAATATTGTACATAAGCAAAGCTGTCAGGACCCTATCTCTACCCGCGTGACCGTGTGTGCCCGTAATGACATGTGACAGGCATTACAGCGCGGCTCAGCAGACTGGAAAAGCTACAATATTAGATCGAATGAATCATAGGGAGTCCCATATAGTGTATACAGGCAGCGCCGGGGGGTGACTGATGCTGACCAGAGGGGCTTTCGGCAGCTCTGACACGTGCATTGACACAGAGGAAAACCCCACCTGACACCCGCCTGCACCTATCTGCCCCACAGCGCGCAGATAATACATCCAAGGCCAAAGTCACGGGCACATGGAGGGATGGCCCGGGGAGTAGCTACAGCACAATGTACATAGTTGGGGAGTATACTGTACTGTAAGATGGAAGAGAAGAGGTGGGGAGAAAATAGAGAAAGAGCAATGGGCATAACCCAGCCTTCAGTTATGGTTCATCATCTTATACTGTACTATATGTTCCCAAGAGCAACAGCCGTGAGGGGAAGCATGACCTTTTAACATAGGGGCTAAAAATAGCTAATGCAAAGAAGGACGTCATGCATGTACATAAAATACAAGGGTTGAAGTGAATGCTTTAAAATATTATGAATACATCTGCCCAAATGTCATTTGCAGGTTCTGATTGAATAATGAATGAATTAATTTTCTTTTTGCATCTGAAATATTTCCAAGTATAGAGTTCGGGAAAATCCACAATTACCATGGAGATCTGCCATCTTTGCAGCTGTTTGCATACATTTTCCATAGACTAACATGAGCTAAAAAAAAGTATAAAAGCTGTGGAACAACTCAGTTAGCTGCTGAGCTGCTACTGGTAGGTACATTTATTACACTGTGGTGTCCAAGTGTAACTCCAGTATTTTACCTTTTAAAATCTCCATTAGTTTATTATTGGTGCTAATCCCATGATGCTTAGCGGTATGACATCACATTCCTGAACTCTATAGACCCTGCTAAGTGCTCATGTACAGGTTGGGGGGCACTGTATCATTTTTTTCACAATTGGTTGTGCAAAACAATACCATAGGATTCTGTTTATTCGTGAAATGTTTTGACCTGCCCCTCCTGGACCTGCCACCTTAACGTGGTGGAGGGGTTTGAGCGCCCGAATGATCCTGGGAGCTCTGTTGTCGGGGGCATCGTGCCCCTGGTAGGGTCTCCCATGGCAAACTGGTCCTAGGTGACGGGTCAGACAAAGAGCGGTTCAGAAGCCCCTTATGAGAGACCAACAGGCCTGGTTAGAATCCTTCCATCCTTCTGTGGACCCACTACCTGCAGGAGGAGCCATAAGGGGCTGGTGCAATGTGATTTGGGCAACTCGATCGGTTGCCCCCATGACCCGGCAACGGACAAGTGGAAGAAAATGGATGGATGGATGCATGTTTTGACATGACAATCCAGCTGTGTTGATTGAGCTGACTTTGTGAAATCTTTGGACTAGCAATTGCAGTATACTACGGTTGTTGGTCTTAAAGCTGTGGTAATCCAATTATTATCTCGTAGAGTAAAATTAATTTGGCACCATATTGTGTGAAAGAAAAACAAACCATGCGCGCTGTTGTTTGTTTAAATATAGCTATTTTCCTCCAGCGTGAACCAGGAAGTCAGAGGCTACTTTAGCACATTGTTAGCATTGACAGTCCGCCGTGTTTACGCCTCAACTTTGTATCACTATGAACGAGCTTCGAAGTGACTCAAGTGAACAATCGGGATTTACGGAAGGGGTTTATGAGAACTAGAAACTCATTTTGGCAACAGCTGAGAGACTTTACTCAACTACCTTCGACTTTCGCGGTTTAAGAGCGGAGCAATTCAGGTAATGCGGCTAACGGGCAAAGCTAACTGTGCGCTAGCGCCACTTTAGCAGTGTTTACAGCCATAATTTGAGAGGACAAAAATATAAAAAATATATAAATGTGTAATTGAGTTGTGGCACAATGCATAATATCGCTCTCTCCCTTTGTCTTTTCTGTCAGCGTAGTATTTTACTCTCACAGACAAATAATGGGTAAAAAACAACGCAACATGCAGTGACGCTTATGGCCTGTAGGGGCATGAGTTACTTAGTTCTGCTTTATGTCTTGCCTATGTTCAGGAGACTCACAGAATCAGAATAAAGCATGAATCAATAACATATAGTGTATCTCCAGTGAATTCCGGTAAACATATTTGTGAAGACGGCTGTTATTTACCACTATATGCTGCCATTTTTAATATGTGCTGCAAAATGTGCAGTGACTGGATTTAAATGTCATTGTCCTTGTATATGTGGGGCTGATGAATAAATGTTGAAAAGGCTAAACAATACCCTTTTATTTAAAGGGGATAGATGCAAGTTGACCATGTTATGCTCACTACTGCCACCTCAGGTTTTATACGTAACTGCAGCTTCTACAAGCTTAATATTATTAAGCTTGTGCATGATGGCACTTCGGACAACTTTTTGAGTGACAGTGCAGGATTTAAGTGGCAGTTGTGGTGAATAGGTCTGGGCTCATTCTACACATTAGGACAACATGTAGGGGGAGGAAAATTTAAACTTAATCCCTTTAAATTAGCTATGCTTCCAAATGCAAATACGTTTTGAACCAGGAAAAGTGCGTTCCCAAGCTTCGTGAGAAAGATTTCTAATTCTTAATCTGGTTGTTTTCCGAGTGAGTGAGCAACAGCAACAGACACTGGCTTAACTCTACAGAATCCCTTCAATGTATTTACATGCATCACGACGAGACGAGCAACAGAGAGTCATAGATTACAGTTCTTACAATCTGTGGTCGGAAACCGTATGGGATGCACGGTGACAACACAAGCTCAGTTTATGCTTGCTATTTTGCAACAAGTTCAAAAGGCGTGAGATTTTTTTTTCTTTTTTTTTCCGCCGGAGTTACAGCGATCAGGAGAGCAATATCTGACATCTCGACAGCTGCCACAACCGATTTATACAGACGACGTCTAAGCCACTGCAGCCCAGATTCTCAAATGAGACAAACTGGGTACAAGCGAGGAGTGCTGCATTGCATCATATCACGCTTATAAATTGAGATAACTGGATTAAATTTGGGCTATAGCGCTGAAGTTACTGAAACCACAGAGACGGCTTCAACACGACTTCAGGAGCATCGTACAGACTTTTCATTTCACAGTCTTTACTTGGGTTTTTGTGATCCTGTGAAATGACTGTTAACAAATATCATCAAGTCTGTCACAAAAGGGAAAATTACCATGAACTCACTGAATTATTAATTGCTGCCCATGAATGGTTGAGTTTACCGGTTTGCGCCATATATTTTTAAGCATGATTGTCATAAGTATGATGATAGTTCCTTGTATAAAATGTACAGTGCGACAACCACTCCTGCAGTGCTAATCTTGAAAATGGCTGCTTGCGGTTTGATTGACGAGAAAAGGGCATCCCCCTTTTCTCCACAGGACGTCTTTACAGCGGCGTGTGCTATACAAACCTGGGGATATTTATAAAGAGTGTCGATGCAGGAAGCCTTTGGGAATCACTGGGAGAAAATGTTATGCCATGGAAAATGTAATTTATTCATCATCTAATAATAGAAGTCAAGAGCTAGACAGTTGGGATACTTTTTTTGTTCACTCATAGTGGGAAAATCTATTTTGGCGAGTATTGGATCTCCTAATCTTTAGCTTTTGTAACATTTACTGTGCTCCCCCAAAGATCTGAAATGTGCTTATAAACTCATCCTCTTGAACAATTGTTTTGAGTTGGCGTATGGAAAAGTAAAAAATCCGGCACAGGCAGTGGCATGCTGGGACTTCATTTCAGCCCAGGAGTTTCAGGTTTCGGATCGACCTGGACATTCAGTTGGTCAGCGCCACAAATTGTGACATCCGGAGGTTTAGCGAACCAAATGACGTGAGTTGGCAGGAAAATATTGGAACAGGTTTATTTTCACATGGGAGCTTCTACAGTCAGGAGACCATGTTCACCTCTTAGCCTTAACCAAACGCATTTTCTCCAGTCCAGCATTACCCGAATCTTAAAGCTTCTGGACTGGAGCCTATTCACCTTATTCCGGAAGTTCCCGTGGGCGCCACCGTGACTTGTGCCCACACATTCACTTGCATTAGTTTACATAGGTCTGCAGATTTCACAAGAAAATCAGTTCTACACGGACACAAAGCTGTTTTCAGGTCGTGCAGAGTTGACTTGTTGGTACAAATGAACATTGGAGATTTTACTCAAATCAACCAAGTCAATCAAGTGCCGATCCGTGACAGAAAAGAGGCAAAAGTGGACGGGGTGGAATAAGGTGAATAGGCTAGTCTAATGGCTCATTTGAAAGCTAAAACAAAACAGATTTTTTTTTTGCCTCTTTTTCATCGCTTTTGTGTTTGCTCTTTAGTGGCTGTTTTGTTGCGATTTCATCTTTGTTAACGTCCCATTCTCCTTGCCAATTAGATGTTTTTCGGGGGGTAATAGCAAACTGGAACAAATGTGCTCAGTTAAAGGAGTAGGCCACCGTTTTTACATACTGAGACATGTTCTTACCTTAGCTTTGACGAGTTCTTTAGGACCTGTCTGATCTTACCCCGTGCCTTCAGTCACGTGAACACAGCGCAGACAGCGTTAGCATTTAGCCCCTCCCCCTCTCCACTATGGCTCCAAAACAGGTCGAGATAGAAGCTACCAAGCTCTTCCACGTTTTCCCTATTTAAATATGGTTACGTGAAGTGTTCCACTACAAAGTATAATTACACAAAATTAAACAATGTGGATTTTCTAAGCGGATAAAAGGGGGAACTATATTGTAAGGCGTAGTAATACCAGGAGTAATTTGGCATCCGCACAGTAAAGTGAAGATTATTGCGCAGTAAAGAGAAGATTACTGCGCGGATTTCGAACTACTCCTGGTATTATTACGCCTTACAATATAGAGGCTAAATGCTAACGCCGAGAGGCTAAATGCTAACGCCGAGAGGCTAAATGCTAACGCCGTCTGCGCTGTGTTTACGTGATTGAAGGCACGGGGGAAGATCAGACAGGTCCTAAAGAACTCGTCAAAGCTAAGGTAAGAACATATCTCAGTATGTAAAAACGGTGGCCTATTCCTTTAAGGTGGGGGTTAAGAGGTTAAACATATATCTTATTTACCCGGGTTTTACACATGTTGCAGATGGCTTTCGTTTTCTTATCCTGGACTTTTTCCACCCATTCCTGTCCCTTAAGCTTTTTTCTTTTAATCAGTTTCTTCACTCACGCTCGCCAAATTGCTCCTCCACAATGCAAAGCGTTTATATCTGATTTCAATACCTCAGTCATAATGCGATCAATTTATACGAAGAGTGTTTGCGTGACTATATGCATCTTGCTGGCCCACGATACTTACTGCTGTCAAGTTAAATTTCTCTGGACCTAGAAAATAGTCTTTCGTTGTCTTTTCCAGCTCACCACTGGGTTTATTTACATAGTTTTTTTTCCCTCTCTTTTTGACATTTTCCTTTTCAGTGACTTCTAATTTGGTCTGATATTTTACTTTTATTTAATGCTATAATTAATTTGTTCAAACATTCCAATACCACTTTACAAAGTCTCATATTCGCTCGATCATTTTTTCTGACTTGCCTTAACAGAGAAAATGGTTTGAGAGCAAATACGCCTGGGCTGGTGCGTGATGCATCCACAGTGCATACTAATGTGTCCTGTGGGGAAAATGCCAAATGCTAATTGTTTGCGGAGCTGCAGATAGCACACTGCTGCTTTCATTTCACCGACTCAATGCTGGAGCTTTGAAGTCAGCCAAAGTAGTGTTCAAAATTCAATTATACGCCAAGCAATTGTGAGCGAATCTGCTGTTGTCAGGGGGAGACAGACTTCTGCACTTTGCAAATAGCTTGCCACAAGTAAAAAAAAAAAATTAAAAATCTTAGCCTAATAAGAAAGACAAAACCAGCAGTGTAGCATGGTGTATGTACAGTGGCGTCTTGCTTAACTTGTTTACATTTTTACATTACAGTAACAGTTATAATATACACATTGCAATAAAACACAGTTGCTGATGTTATGGCCGTACAGTAAATACAGCTTTCCACTCCAGATGTGGCATTTCTCTGGAGTCGTGTTCATTTTTCAAACGGCAATTACAACTCGTGTCATCAATCATGGCGGCAATGGTCTACTCAATGATGTAAATTAGCTTGCAAATAGCTCAAAAACAATGCGTGCGCCGAGATAATCTTTGCCAGGGAACAGTATTTATCGCTGAGAAAATCTGCAATAAAAAAACACTTTAAAACATTTGATTCCATATGAGTGTAGAGGCGCACAATATGTCACAACTAGAGATGCACCGATCCAGCTTTTTTGCTACCGATACCAATACTGGGGTTTGAGTATCTGCCGATATTTACCGATACCAAGAGACTTTCTTAAAAGTTCATTTATTGACTCTTCTCCATTATAAGATCAGTAAAGTCATATTTTATTGTTTCAGATCAATTATCCATTATATCGACAAACTCTTGGATAAACTAAAAGGTTGAGGGATGACTTTTCTGCACTAAATATCCTTGGGTATATGACAGGCTTTAGGTTACATTAATATACAACTCACATTAAGTGATCTGATCATTACAAACATGTTAGATCAGTTGTTTCTTAAACTAAAATACAAACACTTGGCTTCAGCTTTGGCCAATTTTATTTTATTTGGCTACTTTAGGTAGGCTATTTCTTTCATAGTTTCTGACCCAGCCTTGATTAGTTTTTGCAAGCATTAGCATGCTCCCGCTAGCTTTAGCATGTTATTGCCAACAAAAATACAATTGCGAAGGTTAAAAGGAAGTCAGCGATTGAATTCTCTAAGTTCTTGGTAAAAATGGTAAAAAACAAAAAGTGGTAAAAATTGTGTTTTAAGGCATTGAGAGCCAAAAGTATCTGTTCAGTATCTATTAGATATCTGTAGCCAATACTTAACATTTTTTCCAGTATCGGCTCTGATATCCGATACCACTATTGGATCGGTGCATCCCTAGTCAATGGTCACAACTCAAGAAAATAACCAGCGACAAATTTTAATGGTTATTGTCCCTTTGGTTTTGAGGTGAGGTGCAAATTATAAGGATCAGAATCAGAAATCTGTACAAAATATAATATAATCCTCTCAGCCAGAGCAGCACTGACCCAAACTGACTGAGATGTGGTTCCATTCTGTGTCGACAGCCTCTGCAATGAAGTAATGAATTCAGTGCAGCCTTTTTTTATGGCTTACATAATGTATTATTTGCATCGGCCCACAAGCATTTCTACAGTAAGGGACTTTGTTGTACTTAATTTATACTGATACTTCATCATTATCTGTTCAGAGATTAAGATCAGCATGTTCACAGTTTAGTGCACAAGGAGGAAATGCTTCTTTAAGGGTGATTGTTATGAGCTTTTGCTAACACGGTAATTGGTCAGAAGGCGGCATGGTGTCTGAGTGGTTTGAGGGTATTAACCACTCAATCCCCACCTGAACCGAGCACATTTTCCCTGTTTGGCTTTACCCAAATCTAACATATTCTTGAAAAAAAAAAGCATAAAAATAGCGACAAAAGCAAGAAGAAACTATTTGACAAAAAACACCACAAAAGAGCAAGTGACAAAAGAGCAAAAAAAGAAGCAAAAGGGCAACAAAAAAAGTGGCAAAGGAGTGCCGAAAACGCAATAAAAAAGCCACACAAAAGCAAGAAAGAAGCAACATGAGAGTGGCAAAATGAGATGACAAACAATTTGAAAAAAGTAACGACAACACGGCGACAACAAAGGAAAAAGATCCATTTAGATCAGTTTTGTAGGTCTAAGCTTTCAAATGAGGTGTTACACTGGCCTAGACACCACTGCAGGTGTTGTAGCATGTTACAGTTTTTTACTCATTAATTGTCCGTGAGAGCAAATACTACGCTGACAGAAAAGACAAAGGGAGAGTGGGATATTATACATCCAATTACACAATGGAGATCATTTCTTTCACTCAAACTTGGCTGTAAATACTGTTTAAATGGTGCTAATCCACAGTTAGCGTTGCCCTTCAGCATGTTAGCTTCTTCTTCAAGATTCCATTAGTGTGGCTCCGACCCAGAGGCAGCGAAGTTGCAATTGTAATTTTCTGGCCAGGAGATGAAAGACCCCCCAATCATCCCATTCACACATTTATTAATCCCAGAGGGACTACGGAAAGGATTTATTAAGGTAAACAAGTTACTACTGCTGTAAGGCGGGTGGTAAGAGGTGAAAGAGGCGAGCCAAATTTCATTGCACAATTATAGCATAATGACAATAAATCACTTTCTACTCCTCAAGCTTATATGAGAAGTCTGAACTATAATCTCTTACCATTCTGTGGTGTAAAATAATGTTTACAATCTACGTGCATCTGCTACACATCGCATCTTCAAACTACAAACCCGAATGCACTGTTCTGAACAGGTTAGCAGATTATATTGCACCGCATTGAAAACGCGGAGCCGAAGTCGCTGCAGTGTACAGTCTAATTAAAGAGTTCCTGGTCGTGTTAGAGCCCGTGTTGTGCTCCACTTCTGTCACTGGTTTTGATAGGTGATGTTTATTTCATTACAGCAGAGTGCAAAGCCTCTCTGCTACCACTGCTACTGCTGGCTTAAGTCTGTACTGTAGCTGTGGGTGGAAAGCGTCAAAGCTTCTGACGCACATTACTCGAATGAGCTGATGAAAGGTAATAATCATTAATGTAGTATGAATTGGTTTAATGGGGCCTTTCCTCAACGGTTGCAATTAGTCCATTAAAAAAAAAAAACAACAACAACGTCGGTCCATCGAGAACAGAAGCATGTTAATAATTCACAGAGTTTACATGAAAAATAAATGCTTGCTTCCTGCTCTTGAGCGGTGAGGCCATCCTCTGACTCCAGCTGGATTCTCTTTCCGCTGAGCCGAACAGATTGGTATCTCCGATTGCACTGCCGTCGCCTCGTTACGGCATGAACCGGTGGTCAAACGCGTCGTTGACCCGCTGGCATTAACAAACTCTCTCTGCTTGTACAAGGTTGGCCTAAAGTAGTTGAAGTGGCAGTTTTATGTAAAATGGGGCTGGCCGAGTTGGCGGGGATGCGACTCGAGGTGCTACAGTTACAGGGACAACAGAACGAGTGAGACAAATGGGTGCAGAAAACCTTTGAACTTGCTCTTGTAAGTGAGGGAAAGCAAAGTCGAATAGTCTATCTGCTCATTTTGTTGGTGTTAATAACTCTGTTCAACTCGAGACTTCTATCGAAACTCCACAAGCATTTCACGGGTTATCATTCCCTGGAGCGACCGTGGTTCAGATAAGAAAGCCTTGTAAAACTGGAAGGTTGGTGGTTCGAATCTCAGCTCCAGCAAGTGCAGACTCTTCTCCTTGTGCAAGACACTTAGGGAGGGAAAGATACAATAGGTGGTAGGTGATTGTGATGCAGATAGGTAGCTTTACTTCTGTGAGCTGGACAAAAGTAGCTAAACCACCACATCAGGTGTAGATTGTATGACGACTACGTGTTTGAGACGCTCATCAACTCAGGCTTGTAAAGCGAATCCCGCAAAGGAATCATAATAAATAGAACCATCAACCTGGTGAACAGGATAATAGAAACGGTAACAGTCCTTGACACGATCCTTGATAGAATGCCAAACAATCTGGGGCGACAGTGGCACAGTTGGTAGAGTGGGTAGTCTCATGATCGGAAGGTTTGGGGTTCGAATCCTGCTTCCTGAAGTTGCACACTGTCTTCACACTTCACCCACTGTGCACATTGGTGTATGAATGAGAGTGTGAATGGGTGAGTGGTTCTTTGCTGTAAAGCACTTTGAGTGTCTATAGGTGGAAAAGCGCTATATAAGTTGAGGCCATTTACCATTCTGGCTCACTGGCAATTTCCCATCATAAATAAACAGTTCTTCACACCTAGAAGGTCCTGGGTTCGATTCCCACCCGGACGGGGCCTTTCTGTGTGGAGTTTGCACGTTTTCCCCTTGTCTGCATAGGTTTCCTCTGGGTATTCTGGTACATGAAAACATGTACAATAGGCCAGGATGAATGAGAGTGTGTTAGAGTGTGCCAGTGTGAGAGGATCCAGCGTGGTGTATTCATGAACATGCACAGTCACTACCAAATAAACCACTAAATATACAAATCAAATGATAGGCTTAGATCCTTTTAGTAGTCCCTCTGGGGGTATTACAACTGTTAATGGGATGATTGGAGGGTCTTTCACCTCCCCTGGTTTCTCTGGCCAGAAAACCACAATTGCAACTTTCCTGCCTCCAGGTCGGCATCACCAATACACACTAATGGAATCACGAAGAAGCTAACAGGCTAACAGGCAAAGCTAACTGTGGGCTAGTGCCACTTACACAGTATTTACAGCCAAGTTTGTGTGAAAAAAATGATCTCCATTGTGTAATTGGATGCACAATATCCCTCTCTGCCTTTGTCTCTTCTGTCAGTGTAGTATTTACTCTCACGGACAATTAATGAGTAAAAAAAAAGGCATTATGCTTTGACACCTGTAGTGGCGCTTATGGCCTGTAGGGGCATGAGTTACTTAGTTCTGCTTTAATGGCTTCACAAACTTTTGTATCTCTAAGCAAAGCATTTGGCACTTGTGATTGATTAGTCAATGAACTCAATTCTGTAACACCAACAAACGAGACCAAAGACTAGATTTTTCAGTATAAACAGTTTAGACGGGTCGAAATATATCCAGTGATGTTGCTAGCGCTATATCTTTTCAAGTCTTGCACAACTGAAACGTGTAACTGCAACTATTTTCCTTTTTGAAGAGATAGTAGACTCTCCAGACATTACTCCACCAGCTCACTCCCTCCACAGCACTGGATCGTTGCCAGTCCGTCCCTGATGTCATGTACTTTGTTGCTGTTTTGGCATGAGTTATCTTTTAGCCTTTGTGTGAGCCTCGGTGCCTCTTCTTTCACCCTCTCCAAGCTGCCATGCTAATTCCTAACCACCTTTGTGCAACTGTCTCCTTTTCTCTTTGAATGCTCTCAGTGACTAAGCCTCGGATTGAGGTGCATAAATATAGCTCTGATGTAGGCATGAATTACAAACAGGCAAATCAAATTAAATATGTTTTTAGGAGGTAAATTATATCTTTTAATGAATGCTTTTCATCATGGAGCAGCTTTTCTATGGCTATGAATATACAATATTTTTTACCCTTTTTTTTTACCCTTCGTATTCCCTCTAAAAAAACACGGCTGGTGGTCAATTTTTGCTACAGATCTGTAACAAGCTGTTTTTTCTATGAATTTAGGTGTGAGCTATGCTATTTCCATTCTATTATGATGCTATTACTGTGCCAACCAACATTTCTACTGTATCTCTAAAACACGTCTTCTCTTGCCTCTCTTCCAGGCGGCCCGTCTCGCTGGTCCTCCCCTCCGTGCGACTGCTGCTGCAAGAACCACAAAGGCGACGGCGAGGGCGAGAGTGGCACCTCCATCAACGACATCTCCACCTCCAGCTCGGAAAGCAACTCCGAGGTGGGCTCCCCCCAGGAAACGGTGATCCGTGGCCCCGTGGCACGCCCCCAACAGCACCCACACGCCAACGTCCAAACCCTGGATAGACCCATGAAGAAAGGCCCCGTGGCCATGCTGCAGAAGTCCGAACCGAGGAGGAAGAGCGATTTAATCCGGGAATCCGGGAGCGGCAAGAAACGGCCGGTGAAAGAGAAGCTAACGGTGGAGGAGGAGCTGGAGAAGTGCATCCAGGATTTTCACAAAATTAAGATCCCAGAAAGATTTCCGGAAAGGAAGTACAATTGGCAAACCGAGCTGATTAGAAAGTACCGCGTTTGAGGCAAAATACAAGTTTACAAATTTACACACTTTTGATCAAGACTTTTGGATATATACATATATGAGACTAACATTTTGGGAGGAGGACATGCAACCCAATTAACGAAGCAACAAAAACTGCTCTCTGACAGAGTAAAGTGGTCTAAGATTTCTGATCTGGGCTCAAATACGTCTGGATTTTCAACTCAAGAATGACTTGAATGACTGGAAACAAAAGGCAGAAAGAACTGCTCTCCTGTTGTGCGTATGTAGTTTCACGTAGGATGTTACAAACTGTATGTGTTGTGCACTGCTGGATGCTTCAGAGCTTTTATCAATTTCACTGCGCTCACTGACAGCAATGGATACCACAGAACAAACCCTCCAGCTTCGAGAGGCATGGGTAACTTAATGGTTGCAAGGGGACAATCGTGTTGTACTCAAGACCAGTGAATTGTGATTTGAATGGTCTGTGATATTTTACTTATTTGCTTGGGGAAAAAAATGGTCGGAGTAATCAATGTGGACATTTTCTCTACGTGGCTTTTTCTCCAAAGACTGTGGTTAACTTTCCTGGTCTTTCGGTCACCACAGTTTATATTATGGTGGCACGTCATCAATGAAAAGTCTTATTTTCTGCTTGGTCCTAATTCAAACATGAACAAAATATAAGCAATTGAAGATCTCTCTCTGTTTGGTCTTGACAACAACACTTTCTGTCCCCAAAACTCAATGTCAAGCAGTCATCTTTCTATTGACAAATCCTCACACGAGACATGGTTCATTTATTGTGTGTGCATGGTGTGAGTGCAGCAGGTGGCCCCCCGGAGGTCACTGATGAATCTGCATCAGGATCCATTAGTAATTGAAGCCGTCCCGACTGAGCTCAGACTAAAAATACCCCATTCCACTGCCCGCAGCGAGGGCAATGCAACAGCTGATTACAACAGGCCAAAAAGAGGATCTTTGAAGCACACCGCTCTTATGGTTAACAATTCACTTTCAGTACAATTACGGTGGACAGTTGGAATGAAACATTTATTTCCGTCTCTTGTCTTACAGTGTCACAAATGTTTAAAAGTCGCTTTTCTGGTCAAAAGTAAAAGGCAAGCACCTATGAGAAAACAATTGTACTGCTACTTTTCGTTCAGTTTTTTCAACTTTAAAAGCAACAATTCAGAAGAGTAAGAGTTGAT
Source organism: Gobius niger (assembly GCF_951799975.1). Classification (NCBI taxonomy): domain Eukaryota; kingdom Metazoa; phylum Chordata; class Actinopteri; order Gobiiformes; family Gobiidae; genus Gobius; species Gobius niger. Next base: position 23,836,840 of record NC_136862.1, on the reverse strand, counting down.
CGGAGCACGACATAGGGACACAAAATTAAGATGTGAGAGAACGAATGAGGAAGTATGAGATGTATAATTAACCGTCATGCAACAGCACACATTATGAATCAGTGGTTTTCATAGCTTCCAGACCCACTTTTGACCTATCATGACAAACTGCTAGCTGAGTATGTGCTGACTCTCAAAATCAAAACACTTTACCAACTGCTTTAGTTTTGGCAAAGACCCGTGACCCCCTAAAAAATAAAGTTTCTGTGACCCACATTGGTGCCGTGACCCACCAGTTGAGGGACACTTTTATACACAAGATAACCCGAACAGAACTGAACTGTCGCCTATCAAAGGTGTGTAATTACTAGCTTCATTCCATTACTAGGCCCTATAGTGTGAGTGAATAACAAACATTTGCTCTGTCACTTCATCACGTTCACTGTACAGTGTTTCTCGTTTCACTTCACGTCACCACATTGTAATTCATGCAGTAATTTCAGCCATTTTCAGTATCACTTGTCAGGAATCTGGACAGAGAAGGGCAGGACTGCGGGGTTTGCTGACTTCGTCGACACTGACTGATGCCCACTGGACGCACCGTTGACATGTTAATCAATAGTCTCCGATAATTGCGCGCCGTAATGGAGAGGATAGATGCGGCGCTTGTTTTTGGTAACAAATGAGGTCAATGGCCGAGATGATCGGGTAATGTATGCGTTTTGAGTTCGTTTACAGCCTGCATTTGCATAAGAGTCGGGGGAAGACGTTTAAGGCTTTTTACGTTGACAGAAGGAGACGGCGGGTGTCATGCAATAATTGAGAAAAATGCACAAATGAAACCACGTAAAGCCACCAATATTTCTCAAATAACTCATTCATATTAAAGCGGATACACAATTGTCGTATGTACAAGAGACGGGTGTTGAGAGTCTTTTTAGTTTCAATCCATTACCAAAGAACGCAACATTGATCAGATCCCAATATATACAATTTGAAAAAGCCCTGCACTTTTGCTACAGGCACCACAATTGATAAACTGCATCAACCCATCACTAATATGTAGCTTTACTCTGCCCACAATAAAGAGATAAGTTGTACAATTCTTACATGAAACCCACTTCTTTGTATAGATAAAGCATGGCGGATGGTCTTACGAAGATGATGCTCATATAAAAGAGGAAACTATTTATAGATATATTTATCGAGATAAAGTATTCACATCTCTAATCACAGAACTGTTGTTACTTTCCTGCAAAATCGGAAAAAAAAAACTCTTTATCTAAGGATTTTATTTAACATACAGTATATTTATGTTTTGAAAAATAGCACAGCGCTTCATGGCGACTATGAAAAGAAGTATAGTATGTCTAATATTGATATTATATATGTGACGGTTTGTAGTGGTGATAGAAAGAAAGTTAATCAGTTTCGTTACAGTACAATATAACACAGGCTCTATGTTGTTGACTATAAAGCACAAGCAAAATCCATCCGTTTAAAGGCCCCTGGTGTGTTTATATCAATAACCTCTGCTTTTCTATAGCTTAATTATTTATTTTTCTAGAAGCGCCTTCAAGAGGATGAACACATCTCAACGTGATATGCACACGTCGTAATCACACATAAAGAGTTACGTGAGTATTTCTGTATTCACTGCACTTTGTGGCTTGGTTAGTAAATAACTTGGGTGCGATAGGTTCGTCAATGCCCACTGCCACGACTCATTTGTCTTCACGTCGAAACGATTTCATTCGCGTTTGAAAGTCGATTATCTTTGGAGCTTGAGGTGAGATATGTTCATCCAGGCGACGTCGCATGTAAATAAATGCCATAAATCACAGCGAGCCACGATCTGTATTATAGCGTGTACATATATAGGGAGCTAATGGGAGAGGCTGCTTTCATCTTTGCCACGCTTACAGGTCGACTTTAATGTAACAGCCCACGACGCCGTCTTGTTCCGTCGGTACAGTACACAGCGCTGTATGAAGCAAAATAATTGTCATGTATATTGATATAATAAACATATATTAAAAGAAATCTAAATAGGGACGGATTGTTGTTAGAGAATACAATCAAGGGACGGGGAAACATTTTCAAATTCTTGCCGTGTTTCTCATTTGGATTCAGTGCAGTCAGAAAGCAAAAAGAAAAAAAAAAAAAAATCCAATTTGAATAATAAATAATCTGGGGCTTATGAAAAGAAGAGAGTGATGTGTTAAATGCTTTGAAGGTGTGTTGTGTAAAATGGTAGTGCTAAACAAAAGGGACGCTTTTGGTCTCTTGAATAGTTTGAAATCTATTTTATACAAATAATTACTCATGAACTGCAACAGGTTCTCCAAGTTTCTGATACATTGCCACCACGTAAGGGCTACCCATGTTAGACAAGCCTCTTTCTTTGCAGGTTTTAGAACTATAGCATGAATGTGGACGACATCGGGCTACACAATGCACCTTTAAACGTCATACCTGGAGATGGTCACACTAGATTGCACAATAGAGCGAAAAAAACAGGATCTTAATCTTACTTTACAAAACATTTGCTTGATCGCTTTTACTGCATGTCCCTGAAGATGAAAACCAAGTCACCAGGAGGCCTTTTTTTTAGACTAAAACACAGCTGTTTTTTGCACAATGTACAAAGTCAGTGAAGAGTCACAAAGTATTTAAGTCAGGAATCAACTTTGTCTTTGTCATTTCACACGCACAACCCATCAGTGTGTCCAATATGAGACTGGTGATCGAAAGAAAATTCAACAACATAGCACATAACAATCGGGGCCTGGTGTGAAAAATAGACAAAACTGAAAAGAGTTGTGTTTTTTTTTTTTTTTTTGCTTAACATGTATGAACACTCTGAATGATTGTTGCCCTATGTGTCTGTATGAGTTGTTTTCTAAACCTATTGTGATGCTGTCAAAGTACTGCAGGCTTTCTGGTTTTCTTTTTTTGCCTTTTTGACGAGCCTGCAAAACACAAAGACACGTTATAGGAGCACCGTGCTGGTTCTACTCCCGGCACAATCTCAACTATCAAGGGTATGTATCGATGTATGTTGTTCTGACACTTAAAAAAATATAAATATATATATATGAAAAAATGGTTGTGAGCATGTTGGTATACAAAACCTTTCAGATCTAAGCTAGTCTGTTCTTGTGAAAAAGAATATGTTCCAAAACTATTTAACAGAAAAACATGGATAAAAAGCACAAACGTGTCGATGTGTCTGCTGTTGTATGACAATGAAGCTTTTCAGTGACATACCTGCAACACAGTGATTCTCACAACACGCGCCGCCAAGTATCCAAGTTTAATGCAGTACCTTTATATGAACCGAAACACACTCGCTTAAAGTCAAAATGACATCAAACCACAAGGTACCAGCCAAATTGAACCTGTTGTGAGAGTTACAATGTTTCCAGGTGTTAAGTCGTGTTTCTAAGTTTGCCTTTTAGAGACCGTTCGAACCATCTGAAGTCTTTAGATACGCATCATTTAGTCCTTTTGGAGATGTACAAGTACAACCAATAAACGAGAACTTCTCTATAGCGGCTGTTGTGGTGTTCTTTATCTTCCTAGTACATACAGTATCTATGTCAACTGATTGCTTGACATACAGAAGATACAGATGCTGTATAAAAAGATATATAACCTGCCTGACCAATAAGAAAATGTCATTAACTGTTATGAATGAACTTCTATGATCTGCAGCTGCTGCAAATGGTCAGGGGTTGGTTCAGCAACATCGTGCGCTCAAATAATGCACTCAGCTGACTACATGAACATGCAGGTTGTTCCATCAGTGGAGGGCGTCTTCCCTGGTGACACAGGCAGACTCCAAGATGACAATACCAGGTTTCATTGGTAACCTGGCAAGAGCAAGGATCATATTACATCGCCAATAACATTAGGGGAGGGGGAGGGGTTGCACTTTTGGAGCATTTGCTGTTGATTTGATCAAGCACATCAAAAGCCCATTTCTACCGGAAAAGACTCACAGAAACAGAGTGGCGTTGGGAGAGCTTTATTGGGTATGAATCATGATTGCATTAACTATGAAATACACGGCAATGATGAACGATTGACGGAGTTTGAACACTGGTGGTGGTAGAGGATGAGACCCAGGGCGGCCAGCTGACAACGATGAGCCGAGCTGAGGAGAGGCCAGGCGAAGGAGGGGCGGAGGAGGGTCGCAGCACAACTGGGAAACGGACGAGCGATGGTCGAGGAAGCTTAACAAGGGGATCCTGCCAACGATGAGCGAAATGACTGAGACCTGCAGGTACAGGTATTCCAGGATGATTTTTCTTTTCATTGTCAAATTGTTAATTAGTATCTTTTTGGTTGAGTGAAGGCGGGAGCGGTTCAAGATGGATTCTCGACTTTTTGTGAACTCTATTTGTCAGTTCACAAACAAATGAGAATCCGTCTTGCATGAGACGTCTTTTTCGAAAGATCTAGATCCCAATTGAGAGTCTTTGGGATGTGCTGGAGAAGGCTATGCGTGCAGCGGTCACACTCCCCCATCTTCAATACAAGATCTTGGGGGGAAAAAATGAATGCAACACTGGATCTTTTGACATTGCTGTAATCAAAGCTAAAGGCAGTCCAACAAAATATTAAAGCGTCAGGCAGTGTATGTTTCTACAGAGCAGTTCATTGGCTCAAGAGGCACAAAGCTTAAAATATAAACATGAGAAATATGTCACCAACCTAAGAAAAAAGAAAAGAAAAGAGTTTCAAATAAACAGTCTGGATAGTCTTTGATTTGCATGGAGTACTCTAAACCCCATCGGATCAAGGTTCTTACTATACACTGAACCCTTACTCCCAAAGCCTGGATAATGCGTTATACATTCACACGTATAAAAGTAGCTTTGAAGTAGTGTTTACTTAACTGTGTCGGATACAGCCCGTGTCATAACTGATATCACCCCTCCCCCGTCCTGACAGAGCCGGCGCACCGACGGTCAGACAGCTGCAAATGATCAAAGACAAACAGCCGACTCGCTGCTGAACTCATACTCACCGTAAATAAGCCGAAACAGGCGGAAGGGTAAACAGACTGACAAACAGCTCGGGTATATGGGAGAGTAATGACACAGTGGAGGAGGGTTTAATAAAGACAGCCGGACAAGCGGGTGCCTTTGTTTGACTGGAAGTAATAAGAGAAGCAACGTCCAGCTTGAGTCTCGGCCGATCCGAGTTACATAATCACATTCAAAATAGGGTTTGTGGAATGTCGTGGCCAACTTCCTCTGTGCCCTTGACTGTTTCCCGTGCCTCTCAAACTTTGTCTACCACGCGTACAATCACCGGATCATCTCCTGCCGCACGATTATGCAAAGTGGAACGAGGGGTCAACACCTTAATCCGTAAGGAGCTATTAATATACATCTTTAAATAACCTTGCGGAAGTCTGTTTCAACCACTCCACGAAAACTTGAGTACAATTAAGCCACTCATCCAGCCTCAGCATATGGAGAGGAATCAGCTATTTCTGTCCTCCTGCCTGCCTTCTCCCCTGACAATACGGCTCATTATACTGATTTCAAAGTCGCTATCGCAACCAGAAACTCGAGATGGGAGCGTTTCAAGTAACCGCTTTATGGTTTGCCAATAGAAAGAAGAAAAAGAGGAGGGAGCCTAAAATAGCACCGTGGAGGGGGGTTTCAGCTAAGCTTTATCTCCTGCAGATGGCCTCTCTGAGATGGTCCGAGCTGGAGATGGCTGCTCTGATAAAAAAAAAAGGAATAGGATGGAGAACAGGGGGCAGGGCAGGGGGTGGAGAGGTGAAACCTGTTTTCTCAAGTGTTCGAGTTCAGCTGTGTCGGAGACCTTGGGGTTGTACTGTTTATTGTGTAATTTGTCTTCCTGTTTTTGTTTTTTTTAATCTCATGTCGTATAAATGAGCCTTATCTCGAAAAGCACTTTGGTCAAATGAGGTTGCTTAAAAGAAACACGACATCACTTATTTGTATAGCACTTGAGGACACACATCGAATACTGATCACAGCGTGCAATTATTACTTAAAGTTTAGAAATGACTGGCTCTTATCTATATATGAGAGGAAGCTAATTTGGCATAGAATGAAAGCAGTAAATACAGTCAGTACAATGAATTAAGGTGAAATTAACCGAGACGAGGCAACTAGAAGAAAGACAGAATACAATTAAGATTAAGTCAGAATAGATCTTTAAGAAAAGGGCGATTAGTGCTGAGGCGACCCAATAAAACTGATGGAGACATTATAAAGACGAGCGAAGGAACTTTCAAAGTCAGATTTACAGTAAAAGTGCGGACATTTGCCATTTGCTGAATCAATATACATTAAGATAAACAAAGGGTATTTCCTGCCCATAAGAGCGCGGTTCACTACTACTATTTCAGCTAAATGCTTGTTTTCCAACGCGATGTCAGCCATTGTGGAGCAGACAATGGGAAACGAGTCCACAAAAGACGCAACCATTCCACTTGTCTTTCCTACAGACACTGTTATTGTGAGGCTGAGGGAAACAAGCAGCTGCAAAGATGGGCATTTTGTGTGTAGAGTGCACCAGGCCATGTAAGCTGGCGAATCGAAGGTATTGTTGTGTAGACAATGTAAGGAGTTGAAAGGCAACCTGTCAGTTTGATTGTTTGTAAATGAGTGTGTTATTTCGGGGATGGGCAAAAGTGGAAGGACGGAAACCAACGGCAAATACTATAATTCAGTCCATTGACCTACATATGGATTATACGTCGTAGTAGAGATTCAAACATCGTCGAACTGTGGGTTGAGGATGTTTTTGCTTCTATCTTGAAGCTTCTTCTCGCTCTTGTAGTTAAATGTTAGATTGATTGTCTCCTCTGCACGATGGACTTTTCAGATGACTCTCAGTTCGTCCCAGTTCACAAATAAAACCCTTCTGAACAGTGAAGTTCTTTTAGTCCAAACGAGTACTGGGTGGGGTTGTGGCAGTCCTGACCCCTCCCCTCAGGAGTGAGCAGATTTTAATCTCTTAACCCCAGAGCCATTTGTTTTCCTATACACAAACTATGCAAGGTGCGTAGGGCCCCTGCAGCCGTAAGGGCCCCGCATCTCAATCAAACTACAGTGTTGTTTCACTGATTAATCAACGCATTGATTTATCAATGGTTCTCTGAGTGTGCACTGTCTAAACGAATTGGGTTACTCACAGGCTAATTCTCAGGTGCCGGTCAGGTAGTTTTAAATCAGAGGTTCCCAAACTGTGGGTCAGGGACCAAAGGTGAGAGAATGACACTATTTGCCATTTTAAAAAGTGGGGGAAATAGACTAGTAGTGGCTACACAGTGGCTTAGTGGTTAGTGGTTCTCTCACAGTGGGGCGTGGCCTGAATTGAGGTCATTATATTCCACTTCTGCCCTGCACTACTGCACAGTGGAACTGTTTTTGACCGTAAATGGATTCGCTCTTCTTCGAATAGCCTTGGGATGCGCATTGTAGGGCCCCCGTGTGGATTTTTGCTTAGGGCCCCAAAAGGGCCAACACTGGCTCTGCTTAACCCCCACAAAAAATTGAAAACATTTTCAAAATAGTTCTGAAAATGAGGATGAAAACGCAACCAAAAAGTGACAAAAATGATGAAAAAGCAAAAAAAAAGACAAAAAAGAAAACTACGAAAACGCATGCACGCACGCACGCACACACACACAAAAACACTTTAAAAATGTCAAAAAACAACATGAAAAAAGTTACAAATAATAGGCCTGAGCCTTCAAATGAGGTGTTACACTGGTCTATAGGCTGTAAGCTCTCTGGTCATGAAGCTTTTAGCTTCAGGTCAAGCCGAACTGCCCTAAATTAAGCAAAATAAGTCTCAGTTTTGATTACAGTCTGGACTAAAAGAGCGAAAAGAAGCTTCTGAAGATACAAGTGAAACATTCTCAAATCAATCAACCCAGTCCAGTCGACAATATTCAAATCTCTATAACAATGGAACATTTCAGCACGACAGAGCCCTCACAAATATGAATTATACTTCTCATCTGAATCGTAGCTATGAGGCATGAATAATTTAGAGACATATCCACTTTTTTACAGAAGAAAAATGTGCATAGACTTTGTTCATGGAGCAGAACTTCCCTTCCAAGCACATGCAGTGTAAGTCATGGTCTGTTGGGTTCACCAAGTTCAATATTGGTAGATATGTTTGCACTGCAGGCACTCGCGTACTACTCCTGACAAATTGCCCTTGGTTGGTTGAAGGATGGGTCGTATGGACAGGATACATTTACCTACGAAGACAATAAATGTTATAATAAAATGTACCTTTGTAGGCAGCCAAATGGGCTCAGAGAGTCTGCAGACGTACTGTTCAAAGCCGTGTTTTGAAAGCTGCAATTATCCGTAAATTGCACAATTACACTCATCCTCAACTCAGTATTTAAGGTACATTAAAGCACAATACATTTCATAAAGCGGCTTAAAGGGATACTCGATATTAGCTCCCAGCCTCTCTCCCCTCTAGACGATCAGGCGTTATATGAACTTGGTCATTTGTTTTGACTTGTGTCACAGATGAGAGCATTAGGGTTAGCGTCATTTATCAGAGCAGAGCGTGTTGGAGCCGCACGCTTCAGGGTCAAGACCTCAGTCCATTAACGGCTGTTGTTTAGAGCACTACACACAGAGAAAATCACCGACTACAGACGGGCGGTTCATGGATAATCGGCCTCAGTACAGTGAGTAAAAAGGGTCGCCCTCACGTCAACTCTTAACTTTAATTTCGCTGTGATAGTTTTCAAAGTGGTAAACTCGACGGGGTTGTTTCTCGGTCGTTATGCAGATGCAATGAACTGTTGCCAGAGCGATTTCAAACACAAGTCCAAAACAATGACAGGAAGTGCAAAACATGAAAAGGTCACGAATATCAATCATCTGGTCTTTTGTTAATTTCCCTTTTAGACATTCCACAAGAAAATACAAAGACAATAATATAGAAAAAAGTGATGCCTTCAGCCTCATGACACATCGTATTATGCAGTCTGAAAACAACTGATTTGTGGATTTGTTACTTTGAGGACTTTAGGCGATTAAAACATGCGTCACTGTTGTGTTGAACTGTTTATTTAATGTGGTAAAGGTCCTAATTTTACATCATGGAGACTATTTTTGAAACGAGGCCAGAGGCAGACAAAGACAAGGCCGTTTTGATCTGTATTTCAGATATTTACTCGTTTCTATAGCATTGTTGGCAAAGCTTGCAGACAGTCCCTGCTAAACGATGCCATCTGCCATCACAGAGGAAGCAAAAACAAAAGGAAACAAAGCTAAAGTGTAGGCTTTATGGAATAACTGTTGATGTCCACAACATGAACGGATTCCGGTCCAAAAATCTAAGAATAGTCCTCGATGTTTATTCTCAAGTTAGACAACAAACAAACCTGCCTATTCATCCCCGTGTGCTGATCCAGGTTATTTTTAGATCGTTGGACTGGTTCAGATTTGGCTGTGTGTTGTGCGAGCAGACGGAGCAGAGGAGACAGGAGTCGGCTGCAGATGAAGGCGGCATCATGAGGGACCCGAGCGCCACTGAGCTGAAGACACAGAGAGAGAGATGAGAGGCTCAAATCCCCAACTCATTTTCACACTTAACCCTCAGCGGCTAAATATGAACTCTGTTTGAGGATAGGGGCGTCATGTCAAAGATCGGGGGAATGGCTGTGCACGTATGTTAGTACCTTTTGAAAATTTGAACAGAGGTTAAGCTAAACGAGAACTACATCAGGGCTAAATGAGGGCTGATCAAGACTAAAGCAAGTTCAGGACGAAAGGGCCAATCTCACCGGCCCGGAGACTAGTTTCTCCAGGTCATGTCGGTGAAAATGAACAGGTTCCATGGTCTTTGAGAAGTCTGCGCGGTCTCAAGTAGGTGTGGAAATGTTGCGAACACAATTTGTTTCTGTGACGTCTCTGCAATGTCTCCAAGACCTGTTGGATCTCAAAGAGTTGTATGGAGTCTTACCATGTACAGCCCTCATTGATCACATGATGTATCACTGTTAAATAGGTACCAGCCCCTGTTCATTCACACATGTTTTTTTGCCTTGACAAAGATGATGATCAAATAAAGGACTTTTCCATTTTTGTACACGGAAGTGCCTTTCTTTGACTGCTTGAACATAACTTTACAGCAAGTCACTCTTCTCTGTGTTTACTATTGCTCCAGCCCCATCCTTGAATAGCACCCGTGGACAACACTCTCAACCTACAAAGTGGACCTGATGCGGTCACACGTCTGTCTATAGTCGTATGGAGTCTCTTTGAGATCTCCTTGGTCTTAGAGATACTGCAGGGACATCACAGAAACGTCTCACAGACTGAAGACAACAAATAGTATTCGCGACACAACTGTTTGAAACCTCGCGTAGACCTCTTGGAGACCTCTCAGTGACCATGTGGAGACCTACCGGAGACCATACAGTGAAATCGAACATATGTCTTTACACTGAGACTACCTGGCGACTCGCCTTATCTCCAGAGGACATCTCGGCGACATCTCCGTGACCAGTTGCAACTCGAGTCTCCAGCTAGTCTCCAACTACTGTAGTCTCCAGGGTGAGACATCCCTTAATGGAACAGGCCACTGTTTTTTCATACTGAAATATGCTCTTAGCTTAGACGAGTTGATGCGTACCTTTCTGGTCTTTGTGTGTGCCCTCAGTCACGCAAAACGATCAAAGATAGCATTTGGCCTCTGCCAGTATATTCCTATAGCTCCAAACGGGGATGAAGTTAGAAGCTACTACGCTCTTCCATGGACACACACAAAGACCAGACCAGTATGTATCAACCCATCTAAGCTCAGGTAAGAACATACCACAGCATGGAGGAACTGTGTGCCCTCTTTATTTATATAGGCCTATTCTTTTAAACCAGGACTTTTCCACACGAGTTTATTTGGACCTTGAAAACAGTGCATACACTAGAACGTCTTTGAGAAGCTACAATTTGGTTGGAGATCCCTTATGCCCCAAAATAATATTATTCACCAATGATGCACAAAATAAATAATAAAAGTGTCCAAATAAACCATCTCAACAATATTCTGCAACCGTGATGCTCCGTTTTAACGGCAATCCGAAAATGTCCAAGGAAAGAACGTCTAAAGAAACAACATTGGATTTCTAAAGACTTCTAAAACTCTGGGGGGAAACTCGATTTGAGATTAGGCTGTGCACATTTGTTTACTTCTGACACACTTCCTTTTTGACTTGTATGCCTCTATGGTCCTCCACAAAACTTATTTCCCCATTTTCACGTTTGAAGCGAGAGCAGAAAGAAAGTTTGGTTAAATAAAAAAAAAAAAGGTCGATTTTCAGCACACAGGCCGAGTGACAGTGACATCAGACGGAGGCAGAGGCAGTGATTACAAAGTGTGCCGTCTGAAAGCCGGCGACAAAAAGGCTGTGAATGTGTGTGTGACTGCGCCGAATGGCTCTTTATGTGGAAACCTGTCAAGTGCTGCCGACGTGCTACTGCAGCTCAAGTACCTGCCAATGTGGCCGTTTCAATCTTAAGAGAGATGGGGAAAGCGGGGAAATATCCGCTCCTAAAACCTTGGTAATGGGTCAAAAGCGGTCGTCCGATAATTACCCAAAACAAGAACTTTGCGCAAAAGGTCTCTGAGTGCATCGATCCCGGCTCCCATTGAGTGAATACTTTCGCTGTGTCCTTGGGCATTATATTTAACAGTCCTTGTAGGTGGAAGAATGACTCCTTGATGTAAAAGTTAAGCGGCACAATTTTGGGAAATCATCAAACAGAGCTTTTTCTGTGCAACGATTGTGACTTGTAATTTATGTTTAACGTGAGGCTTGGCAGTGTGATCCCAGCTCTGAACATGTATGAAAAAAAGCAAGCAGAAATAACATTCAAAATGGGTTTACACGTTCATTGGCATTCAAAACATTTTCACTTAATATTAGGTTACATTTGTAGAAAACAAAAAACGCATTATTGTTACCGCCTTGTTTATGTGAAAGAAAACTTAAAGGCGCACACTTCATGCTTTCATCAGTCGCTTGACATTGAGGTTGCACAATTAAATCTCAATTTGAATGGGAGCAATTAGTACATTTGAGTAGGGCTGGGTGTCCAGTGAGTCTAAAAAAAGCCTGAACTCATGAGCGAAGCAAAGCTATGACTTACTAACACTTCAGGTATACATTGAAAACACATGGAGAACGCGCCTCAGGGAGCGCGTGACTCGTCCGCAGCGAGTCACCTCCTTTGCGGCGCATTTTGAAGCTTTCCGCGCGTGGTAAGCGTTTGACGTGCCTCTAGCCCACGCTAGAGTTGGGAAATGTTGAACTTTTTGGAGAAATTTGCGAGCGTCGACCAATCAGGAGCTTTCTCCAACAGTGACGTACGTTGTAGCTGAGCCACCGGGGCAGATTCTATGCCGGTGTAACGTCGAGATACACTGACAGTATCAGTGCGCATGTGCATATGTCTTTGTTTCTCATTAAAGAGTTATTAACAGCTGGTAAACTTTGTCTTGCATAATATTACGTAACTAAAGAGCAGACGACTCTTTCCTCAGCAACTTTTATTACATTTAAACAGTCATGCTTTATGATTATTGACAAAACTTGTACTTTTTTTTGTTTTTAAAGCCTATATTTTCAACAGACAGATTTTTAAAGGCAAATTGTTTTAGCAGCTACGTTATTTACTAATTACATGTAGAATAGACTGCCTAATTCGACAGTAACATTTATGAAATCATGTTTTTTGCTGAAAAAGCGGAACTCGATGGCTGAATGTAAAATGACTCGATAGTTCTGCACATGCACAGCAATGATAAGTAGTGCAACTCGACAAGCCGTCTGTTTCGATTGTACACCGGATGTAAACAAAAAGATATAAACAAGTACGGAGGTTTAGCTTTATTGTGAACCGGAGCTACAACAGCTGCTCTGGGACTTTTACAAAGACACACATCAGTGTTTCTTTACCTAAACACCCAGGATTAAAAGCGGTGACGAGAAAACTTATTTCAGCGCTGGGATTGTGTTTGGGCCTCGAGGATGCTGTTGTAAGCGCTACAAACACATGTAGACATGCGGACAGAGCATCAGTGTGACAAGCGTCTGACTTCAGGTAAGCATAAGCAGGCCCGCCTTAACCTACCCATAGGCCCCGGGGCTTGAACAGAATTGTAGGCCCCCCCTCAGCGCAAACCCTAACCCTAAATCCCATAAAAAACCCAACCTGCAACTCCTACATGTGTCAAAAATAAATGTTAAATGACATCTTGCAATGTGTATCAAAATCTCTATCTTTAATACAAATTTTAAAAAAAACTACAACTCAACTAAAACAGACTGTCTCTTGCAAACAGAAAACATGCTTCAAAAATATGGCAGAAATAATAAAAATGAGCATAGCTATACATCTTAAAAAGGTCTTTTTCTTGACTTTCTGGCTGAGAAGTCTTTAATTATGTCCGTAAAGTCCAAGTCACGAACAATGTCATTTTCAAGTGACATCAGTGAAAGATGGCTAAGTCTCTCTTGGTGCATCCCTGACCTCAGGCGAGATTTTACCAATGAAAGCTTTGAAAAGGACCGCTCCCCAGCCATCGAACAGGGTCTGAGTTAAAAGGGTCCACAATGTTCGAGTCCTCTTCCACTCCTCCTCCTGCTGCGGGAGGAGGTCTGCTTCAGCGGCACCTTTTTTCTGTGCTCCTAACTGGTCCGCGCTCTCCCCCCCCGACTCGTCTGGGCGTAGCGGTGAAATGGCAGTTGCATAGCTACTGGTTGAAGGCTGGGTTGGCTATACGGGGAAGGCAGTGGCACCTCCTCTAGCAGCTCCTCCTCACCGGATTGAGAGCCAACAATCTCCTCTTCGCTCTCGCTGTCAGCTGCGGCCTGCGCCTCCCGTGTCAGGGGCGCTGGCTGCAGCGGCTGCCGGTGCCAGTTCGCCGAGGCTTGTGGAGGTGCCTGCGTCCGCGGCGCTGGTTCCACCTCTGGGTGTTGATTTTAAAAAGCCCGTTAGCTTCGGCATATGGCTCATCAGCTCTTTATCACGACGCTCCTTCTCCTTTTGCGTCTTTCTTTTCTGTGCACCGCTCTCAAACTTTTCCTTCCCTGACATTTCTGTCCCTCGCTACGAGTCGCCATCAAGAAGTGTGAAAGTGAATAGATGCGTTACTACATAAGTTACGTCTTTCTATGCGCTTGGATTGGTTAGAATTTGTCATAGTATCAATGCAATGCGATGACAAATTCTAGCCAATTGGTCAGTTGACGCTGCAGTATGTGATTGACAGGTAAAACAAACAAATTACAATATTATGGAATTCGATTATATCTGATAGGCCCTCTGGGCCAAGAAGGGCGGGCCTACTCCAGGTACACAGCGTGAAGTGAAGTGATTGACATGTAAATCGACGAATCATCTTTTCTTTTTCCTTTTTTCTTTAATTCTGATAGGCCCTTGACAATAGTAGGCCCCTGGGCTCCAGCCCCTGCTAGCCCGTTGGATAAGGCGGGCCTGAGCATAAGCGTCTAACTACGGGCTTTAGGCTCGTTTTTGACGAAAAGCGTTTGGTCTGTACTCAACTTTACAGAAAACGGGTTAAAAACCAGGCCTAAACCAGGCCTAAATAAGAAACTAGAGTTCATAGACAAAGAGAAAAGGAGTGACAACACGGCAGTGACAACACGAAACACATCGGCTATTTAGCTTAAGTTACACGCTGTTGTTTACTAAACTCCAGCTGCACCAAATGGCTGCACCTGAGGATGAGATCAAAGATTATTTCTGGAAAAAGTGAGCCTCACTCTGCCTTAACCATTTTTTGGAACAGTTTTGGTACATTTTTAGCAACAGAGTGAGCGCTCTCACTATGTAACAGATCTTTGATGTGTGGAGTGCTTTCACTTTGTCGAACAGCACAGTGTGTTTAGAAAAGTTTATCTGAAAGAAAACGGTGTCCTGATGTGGATCTGGTCTGTCCCTGCAGCTCAGGAGGCAATAATGTCCTTTCGCTCTTTTTATCACTGCATAAGCGGGAATTCTGCTCAGAAAATGAAGTTACAGGTGACGCTGCTGCAGCCTGTTTTCCTTTCTGTTGTGCCGTTTTTGGACTTTCTCTTGGACAATACTTTTTATACACAGTATTTCAATGTAATTAAAACAACATAGGTATCGAATAAAGTAACGTTAAGCCACTGGTACCGAAAAGCAGGTATAGTTAAAAAAAAAAAAACAGTACCAAGCCCACATTTGTGTAGAGACTAGAATTATTTATGCAGTACATTACCCCAGCCTGCAAACCACAAAGCATCTTGCCTCTATGGGGTGTTATTATGTTGAAAACTTCTTTTTATAGTTTCAGAGTCCTTTTTTTAGACATGCTAATGCAGCTGTTTAAAATGAATCTTGACTTGACAAATAAAATATACATCTTGGCTTCCCCTTTTCTTTTTGGGGGTTATACCAAACCATTGCTTTCTATCAAGCCAAGTTCTGCAACAGCCATATGAAGAAATGCTCTATATTCACCTAAATGTAGCGGTCTGAATGTAACTCTTCTCTCCCTCCCTCTGAATGTTATCTTGCTTGTCTGATGTGCGCCTCTGTGGGCGTGTGAGGCCAGTGCTGAGGTTGTGGAGGTGAACGCTGTCGAGGTTTAGAGACCCTCCAATCCCCCCGAGCAGCAGCGCCGGGTCAGGACTCAGGGCTGAAGGGCAAGAGCGGAGCCGGAAACTCTTTTAAAAGGAGACATTATTAGTCATGCTCGATGTGTCACATGAGCCATACTGTCTGCTTAACCCAGCGTCAGGCTACAAGGCTTTTAGTAATACGGCTCTGAAATATATTATCCAGGAGAAATTAACATTTGAGAGAGTGAAGTGTGAACTCCAGAAACCCCATGCATTTGTCAAATAAGCTATAGCTGTCTATCACACGTTCCCATTATGTTGAAATTCTTTGGGGGCATTCATGTAAAAAACAAGAGGGGAATGATATGTTACAGACTAGCTCTGGTGACATTTAAGACATTGTTATATTGGCATTTCAGCTCAATAAACAAATGTTTACAACAGTTCAGTCTGGCTATGAGTCATCGAAATTCTCTCCTGGACTTTAAACAATGCCCATTGTGCTGTGGAGGCCGTCTTCATATTGAGACTGATTTGTGTTTATACCACTTCTTCATTGCTTTCATTAACAGTTTTGATACTTGGCATGATGTTAGTTAGTTGGTCAGATCATCATGTCATATCACGTCAAAGCTCCGGGACAATTCCTTATTTGAATGGCTCAACCGCGGGGGACAAACGTAATTCGCGTTAACAATTGTTCATGCCAAGCCATTTTCCACTGACCAAAACAGTGAGTGGGGAAATGTTTTCAGGATCCGCTAACGATTGCACCATTAAAAAAAGATTTGCAGTGTTTTTTTTTCTCCACCAAATCATGGCCCACCAATTACAAACGCTAAACAGAAACAAAAACCTATTCTCAAGGACGTATTCTCACTCGCAACTTTCCAAACCTTTTGTTCTTGTTGCCTGCACCTCCGAGACATAAACTGGAAGTCACGTGGGCGTCCTTTTCCATTAGAATAAGCACCAGATTCTCCAAAAAGGCGCGTTACTCCCATGCTGCCATTTGGGTGACAGATTAGACATAATAACTTCGACTGGAGGCCACTGGCTTTATTCCTCCTCTGTAATTGGGCCGGTCATTACAGAAATTAAATGTTCTTTGGGAGAGGCAGCTTCTCCAAACCCAGCCAATCGCTTTGAATGTATTCACTGATTAGCTTCACTCCCTAAAGAGACGGAAAAGCGCGAGATTGTACTATTTGTCAACGAGGTTTTTCTTTTTTTTTCTTTTATTAAAGCGAAGTTGGGTAAGGCGTCCCCCTGCAGCAGTCTTTAACCCTCTTTGGATTCGGCACCACAGCTGAAAACAGGCGCTCATTGCACCTCTGTGGACAGGCTTAGCGACTCATAAAGGGACCGCTGTACTTTGCTGAACTTTGTGAAGCGGGACAGAGCTACAAAGAGATGCAAAAAAAAAGCACTAACTGGACTGGACAGTGGAGAAAAAAAAAGTAAGAAAACACTCGAGAAAAATGTTACACTTACGCAAAAAGCTCACAGTCTAGATCAGATCTGCCTCAGTCTGTGCAGCAGCCTCGTCGTCACAGCCCTGACTCAATTTCAAAGCATCACATTGGAAGTGCCTATCTTCCTGCTTCAGCAAATCGACTTTTTTTTCTTTTCTTTCTATACTATTGTGCACGGCTAATGCACCGTGCCACACAGAGAATGGTCTCCCATTTCGCTCACACAGTTCTATAAATAGCTTTCTGCTTAATCTATCTGAGATTTCGGAGGTTATTTCAGATGGATCTCGGTGTATCGGCTGATGTACGTCAAGCAGTGAAAAGGAGGCGGGCGGCCCCTCACTCAGGCTTATTCACAGACGTAATGAAGTCCCGGCTTCTTGCCTTTAGTCTAAACTTTGTGTGAATGACAGATGAGAAGGGAATGAAATGCCGGTGCTATTCATGGCTCAAATATCAAATGTCGATTGGAGGATTGCAGTGTAATTTTTTGGGCTTATTTTAGTGGACATTTTTGTGGCTTGCAAACCTGCTATTAGGCACATCAGCTTTGATATTTCATGTTTTGCTCACAGTGGAAACAAGATGTTTACATACACTCTATAAAAAGACACAAATGCATTTTTTCCCTCTGACATAAAACCTGAATTCACTTTTCCCTTTTAGGTCTATTAGAAATTTCCAAATTTTAGATAGATGAGGGTTGATCAAGTTAAAATCAGGATAAAGGGCCTATCTCACCAGCTTGGAGACTAGAATTGTTTGGAATTTTTGTTGTTGCTCTCTTCAAAGTCATATTACTATACCTTTGAACAATTTGGGAAAGGCCAGAAAAGCCCAGACATGTCCTTGGAAGCACAAGTCTTGGGTGCAATTTCAAGACACTTGTCAGGTTCATTGGTTAAAACAATGATGGAAATGACCCGTCATCATACAGATCAAAAAGAAGGCGGGTTCTGTGTCCCAGAGATGAACGAGCTGCGTCTGAAATGTGAATATCAACCCAAGAACAAATGCAAAAGACCTGGTGAAGATGCTGAAATGTGTAAAAATGTGGAGGAAACTTATTCTTAATCTATTACGCAATAAAATCCAGGGAGTGTTTCGGCAGTAAAAGACAAAATAACCAAAAAAAAACCTGCGAGAATGAGATGTCAAAGTTATCTCCCATGGTAGGAAATGTAGAAATGTTCATAATGTTCAATATTCATCTAAGATGGACATATCTTTTGCTATAACATCTGCAACAATTCAGTTTTAGTCATGATTTTCCAATTTTAGGTGGCGCATATATGGCTTTTTTTTTTTTAAGCCTCATACCCTGCAGCCCTATAGTTGGAAGCGTCATAGAGCTTCATACATCCACCCAACACAACATTTGTTAAGCGCAGAAAAAAAAACGATGTTTTGCACCGTTGAGTCAGGCAATTTGTTATGGACATTCAGGGCTTTTATATTGCACACAAATAGTATAAAGTAGTGCAGGTATTTTTCTCCTTTTCCACAAAAAACTAATTTTACTCATACCTATATTTTTCCGTACCTGTCGAGGAAAACTAGGACATATTTTTGCTTTGTTGCGCAGAAAAAGGGGCCACAAAAGATGAACGACGGAGCGTATGGCATTTGGCAGTGGCTGACAAACACATTATTGGGTTTTACACAGCGGCAGGCAATCTGAGAGAAAGAGCTGTCAACTTCCCAACGACCAGACAAGATCGCACTATAAATATCAATAAAATAGAGACGATGCCAGGTCCCGGCGGGGTGGGAGGGAGGCGGGGGGTAAGGTACATGAATTAGAAATGTCATCAATGCGTTTTGGGGGGGAAACGGGAGGGAGCGGGACTCTACGTATATAGAGTGCTGTGTTTCATTGATTCTTGAACAAAACAAATCTCACCTGGAGGAACGTAGATAACATCAAATGATCGTGTTTCTGGACTGCTCGCGGCAGTGAAGGAAACAGCGGGATAAGCATCTATCAGAGAGACGGGGTAATAAATAAAACCGAGGCCATGTCAGTTAGCAGGTGCGGAGGCTGTGGGTTTTTCTTTATTACTGTGTCGGGAAGTATGTCGTCTGTTGTCCGCCTTCATTCACAAACTCAAACAACTTCAACTAGAATCATTTGTTAAGGTAACACTTTACTACCTTAAAGTGTACCTCACTACACTTTAAGGTATTAAGGTACACTTTATTGTCCCGGTAGATAAATTCATAGTTTGCCTTCAACCTTGTCTGGCCAGTGGGAGAGAAGACACAAACTCCTGGGATTAGAATCTGGGACTTTCGTGCCAGCCTCTTATGGCATTTATACACAGTATTGACGTGTTTTAACCTCTTAAACCCCGCCTTATATTTCTAAACACTGTATAGTCCCTTGAACCAAGCGCATTTTCTCTAGTTCAGTTTTTCCCAAATCTATAAGTTTCTCGACTGGAGCTCACAGCCTATAGGCCAGTGTAAGGCATTATTTGAAAGCTAAGACCTACAAAACAGATTTTTTTTGTTTTGTTGCATTGTCGCCACGTTTTTGTCACATTTTTGTTTAGTTCTTGCAGTTTGTTTTGGTTTTGTAATTTTTTTGTTGCTTTCTGCAT
The DNA here is from genome assembly GCF_951799975.1 of Gobius niger. Classification (NCBI taxonomy): domain Eukaryota; kingdom Metazoa; phylum Chordata; class Actinopteri; order Gobiiformes; family Gobiidae; genus Gobius; species Gobius niger. The sequence continues at coordinate 23,817,137 of NC_136862.1, read as the reverse complement.
CACCTCGGCTCTCACAAGTCAGGTGTAGCTCCTCTAAACAGTGGAGTTCCTCAAGGCTCAGTTCTGGCCTCTGCCCTCTTCTCTTTATATCTGCTGCCACTTGGAGAAATATTTGAAAAATACATCGTTTTTTATTGTTTTGCTGATGTTCAGATATACATTCCAGTAAAACCCAACACCATTGAATCCCTCTTAAAGTGTCTGCAAGAAGTAAAAACCTGGTTGGCCCAGAACTTCCTAAGTCTTAACGAGAAAAGGACAGTTATTCTTTTTAACAAATCTGCAAATTAGACGTTCAATTCAAGTTGAGCTGCATTATGACTCTTTTGTGTGTGTTTCTCTTGTTGTTTTCTACTCTACTCGTGTATAATGACTTGTATGTGAAGCACTTTGGGCACCCAGTGTTGTTGTAAATGTGCTATACAAACAAAAGTTGACATTGACATCACTTTGACGTTTTTTAGTCCTGTTTGTCATCACATTTTTGTCACTTTTTGGTCACTCTTTTGTGGCTTTTCAGAGGCTCTTTTCTGTTTTTTCATTACCTTTTCATTGTGTTTTTGTCACTCTTTTGTTGCATTTTCATCTTCATTTTCAGTGCAATTTTGACGCTTTGTTCAAGAAGCGTTTAGATTTGGGTAAGGCCAAACTGGAGAAAATGAGCTCAGTTCAGGTAGAGGTTAAGAGGTTAACACGAGCGAAAAATTAAGCACTGACTCGCACTAATAATATTTTAAAAGTATTCAGACTTCCACAGTCAACTTTTGGGGCAATGGTGGTGTAGATGGTACAGCGGGTTGTCTCATGATTGGAAGGTCGGGGGTTCAAATTCCAGCTCTTGAAGAAGATCCCCATTAAAAGACCATTGACCCACATTCACTATATGTACAGCAAGGTGACTTCAGGGTCTTGCCCAAGGACAACAGAATGCAATGCCATTCAGACTTCAGGTCAGTGAGACAGCACTAACTGAACAATGCCTCCCAATTCTAAGGTTGCCTATAAAACCTATAAACTGATAATGTAGCCTCAGGGAATAAAGGGTATCTGATATTAAATCTGATTTGCCCACTTAAGAAGACATCTTACACAACACACCCAAGTGGAATTTGTCAGACTTGTGCCAAATTGCTACATACAAATGATCCGTCTGTGCCCCGGGTTCAAAAGCATCATTTTGACACAACAGCCCGAGGTCAACCATATGCACAAAATACATCATTTAGACATTCATCACGTCTGCTCCTAATGAAAAGCTAATTTCCCCCGTCCCCTCCCCATCTTTAATAATGTGTATGAAAATTCAGCTACTCTCCCACAGAAGTGCTTGAACTCGGAGGTCTAATCAATTAGCCCGAGTCAAGTCCTCCGGGGCCCCGAAATGAAGACACATTATAAGAGACACCTGGTTGGACAGATGCGGGAGTCTGGTCCCATCTGAACACTTAACCTCAGAGAGACAGACGATCGGACACGGAGCCAGGGGTCAGCGCTCAGTCATCTGCCGCGGAATGTGTGATGAATATGGATACGGATGAATAAGTGGAGAGAACGAATCGATTCAGGTTGTTGATTATTAAAATTTCGCTGTAAATGATTCAATTGTCTTTTCGTATTCAGGCTGGAGTGTGCTTGTGCCCATAGACCTAAACTAAAGATGGCCTGAACATGAGATACATTTTAAAATAAAGTGAGCGGACTTAGTGTGAAAAATACCCCAGACTTTTATTTTCAAAGGGGAACTCAAGAGGGAGCAGGGGTTCCTTAATAGACATGCTTTTCATCGTTGCATTTGTCCTGCAGCGGTCTAATGCGCAGGCTGGCAATCTTTCTCCCGTTCCCTCCGGCTGTGGACTGTAAATGTTGCGTCTATTGGAGGTCTCTGAGTCTGACCCCTGCTGCTGAATATCTGGAGAAATAGCATTTCTCTAAACATTCCATATACATATAATAAGATGTACTGAATATGGCCAAGGGCGGATGGGAGAGGTTTTCTTTTGCTACATGTAAGCAAATTGCAAAGAAACAACAACAACAACTACTACACACAGGCTCTAAAGGCAATACATGTTATTTGTTGAATCTGTTTTTAACCTATTTGAGCTATTGACCATGTTTTAATGCTCCCTTTAAAGGCATACCTTAGGTGTCTTCAAACTGCGTTCACTGTGGTGTTGTTGATTTATTAGCATGCAGTTGATTAAAAGCGGTGGCTTGTATCCTGTGTTTCCCCCCGCTCCAAGCGACATGCAAGATGCTTTCAAGGGTAGACCTTCATTTTATCCATACATTTACCTTAAAAGAGGGGGTATTATGCTTTTTTCAATCACATAGCACCAGTCTATATCACACTACAATGATGACCAAACCTTCTGTTGGTCTGTAAATGCAGTAAATTAGAATAACTGCCTTGTATGAAATTGCTCTCTCAAAATGGATGTAGTGAATGTCTTGAAATAGGCCTCTGTCTCTTTAAGAACCTCTGACTCTTTCCGAGTTCTGCTGAGGAGTTTGATTTGATTTGATTTGATTTGAAAGGTCGGAGGCGTCTCCAGGAGGTAGAGGCGTTCCTAGGAGGACTCAGGCAAACCTATCCCTAAAATGGCTGCCATCAGAGTTTTTACAGATTACTCAAAAATACGTGAATGTGCCAAGGCAACACTTCAGGCATGTTTTTTTTTAATGAGGGAGTGACATAATAACATGATGTAAAGCTAGAAAAAGTCGATTTTGCATAATACCCCCCCTTTAAGAAGAACTAAGTATCTTGTTTACCTTAATAAATCATTTTCGTAGTCCCTCTGGGGGTAATAAAAGTGTTAATGGGATGATTGGGGGGTCTTTCATCTCCCCCTGGTGTCTCTGGTCAGAAAACCACCGGGTCAGAGGTTCTATACACACTAATGAAATCATGAAGAAAAAGCTAACAGGCTAACGGGCAAAGTGAACTGTGGGCTAGCGCCGCTTTAGCAGTGTTTACAGCCAAGTTTAATTGGCACAACCCCATTGTGTAATTTGTGTCAGTGTAGTATTTACTCTCACGGATGCCCCTGGAGGCCATAAGTGCCACTGCAGGTGTCGTAGCATGTTGCAGATAGATAGATAGATAGATAGATAGATAGATAGATAGATAGATAGATAGATAGATAGATAGATAGATAGATAGATAGATAGATAGATAGATAGATAGATAGATAGATAGATAGATAGATAGATAGATAGTGCCCTTCGTGCTATTTCAAGTAATGTTTGCGTCAGTCATCCCTTTTTCGAGACAACATGCTGTAAGATCAACTCCTGGCAGCAAATACTAAAACAGGCTCATTGATGTTTAGCACATGGAGTTTACATCTTGTTTAATGAGAACGCAGCAAAGATCTCTCATTTCCCTGGTCTGTCTCACTCTCCCACACTCCCATTTATAGCAGCAACACCACAGAGAGCTTTTCCTGGCAGTAAGGTGCGTAATTATCTATTTTAGCCTGCCCCAGAGTGAACGCAGCACCAGTGCAAGCCATCTGGACGCGAAAGATCTCAAGTCTCTTCTGGCAGTAAAACAACAAAAACACGCTGCTAGCATCTCAGCTCCCTCCCACCCAAAGCAAACCCGCTACGTCCTTGTTGTTTAACAGATTGGGGCATTTGTCGTGAGCGCGTGATTGACAAAATGGTGGTGTGCTGTTCGCTTTAATCCAGCTGTCAGTCCAACGGTTAGTGGTTTTTCTTACAGCTTTCTGGACTCACAATGAGCGCTTAAGCGTCTGTGTCATTTGCAGATAAAAGCCGGACCAGTTTGAAATATTCACGATGCTCAAAGTGAACATATTCTCTAAAGTGCGGAAAATGCATGTTTTATGGAGAAATGGTACTCGGCATATTTGAGGCCTTGCCTGTGACAAAGGGGGAAGTGCCGATTGTCACTGTCAGACTATGGCATTTATATATCCAGCACACATTTTTATTGTACATGCAATTGGAAACAAAGTGATCAGAATCAGAATTGTTTTATTGGCCAACAGGATTTTTTTTTTGGTTCAATCTTGCAACATGAAGCATAAAACATATAACACATAACTTAGATAAATAATTCACTGTAAAAACTTAAAGACTATAAGCGCATGCATACAAAGATTACATCCAAAATATGATAAAGACAACAATTTGACAAGTTAGTAAGTGCTTTATTTGTCATTGTACAACCATGCAATGAAATTGTGTGCAGGTGTTAGTCCTGAGCCACTGCGCCTGAGCCGCACGGGACAACCTGACCAGCATGGTTGTGGAGGTAGGGGAAACCGTAGCACCGGGAGAAAACCTGGCAGGCTGCCCTCAGTCTCCTCTGAAATGGTGCAGCGCCTCCTGGGTTTGTCCCTGTTTCAGAGCGTGGTGTCCTGCACTGGTCAGCTCATCCACCTCCTCTTTCCTCTTTCTCCTGCGCAGCTCCCTCCGCTCCCTCCACTCCACAACAGTCTTCCACAATTGTCTCCTTTGTCCCTTCCATGTCTCCACGTCTTCTGGTGACGCCTTCACTGTGCTGCTGGTGTAGGAGGCTCATGGTTCCTCTTCAGTGTTTCAGAGGAAGAAATGTGCAGGTCTCAAATGTCTTTAGCTCATAAGCTAGCTTTGTTTTGCTAGCTAGTTTGTTTACTTTTAAAAAGCTGCCTTCTTCAGGACCATTATGGACTCTTTGCAGTAAAAAAAATCTTCTGAACCCCACAAAAACACGGCAACGACGTACAAAAGCATCTAGCAAAGCAGTGTGGAACACATAAAAAGGAAAAAAAAAACGCAGCTGTACCAAATAAATGAGAGGGAGGTTGCTGCTTGTTTAGGTGTCGCCATGACACAAGAAGGGCATTGAGCATTAAATGTGTCCATTGTAAAGATAGCACAAAGAAGAGCACAAAATATTTGCTTTTTTTTCCCCCAAGCTTGTTCCTTTTACATGTGGCAATGTCTGTTTGAGCAACGCTTTCCATAGTTTACTCTACATCCGATGGTTACGAACAATCGACTCGAAACAAGACAGTTACCTTCAAACCCCTCTTGACCCTTTGTGACTCAATGAACAAAGCTCAATCAGCGAGTCTGCTGCATCTGCAAATGCACTGATTAGGATTAGACCATACATTAAACACATGACCCTGTCTTAAAGGAACAGGCCATCGTTTTTCCATACTGAGATATGTTCTTACCTGAGCTTAGATGAGCAAACAAGAAAATCAACATCTTTTCTTTTGTGAAACTATACCTATATATGGCCTATTCCTCTATAACATTAAACAGGGCCATGGAAGGAAGGAGGGAAGGAAGGAAGGAAGGAAGGAAGGAAGGAAGGAAGGAAGGAAGGAAGGAAGAAAAAGAAAGAAAGAAAGAAAGAAAGAAAGAAAGAAAGAAAGAAAGAAAGAAAGAAAGAAAGAAAGAAAGAAAGAAAGAAAGAAAGAAAGAAAGAAAGAAAGAAAGAAAGAAAGACATCAAGTCACAACAGAAATCAGGTCATTTCACAGCGGTGGTAAAGCCCTTAGATGATTATGCCATTTTTCAAAGACAATGTACGCCAAAGTCATGCCTTATTGTGTTTGTTAAACTAACTAAAGGCATGCTTTTTGCAAATGTGTTGTGTATGCAAAAAGCTTATTGTGTTTCTTGCACTGCTATGCCATTTTCTTTGTGTACGTCTGTGTGAACTTTATTTAAAAACGGAATGAGAAAGCTCTGACTCTAGACCATCCAATGTTTAAAAGATACAGTACAGTGATCATCATTCTGGACTTGATTCTACCTTAGATCGATTCAAAGGACATCCCGAGGCTTTGTCAACTGGCTGTTATTTGCACTACTCTTAACATTTGATGGCCATAATAACACAGCGCATATCACCTAATGGCAGAAACTTTCAAAACACTGTTTGAAATGCTGAGCCATGCTCGCAATCTGAACTCTGCGCGGCGTCTATTATAATGCCGCCCAGGCGAGACCACTTGTAAGTCCAGTGTTGCAGCTCATCCATTTTGCCTGTACTCTTCCTTGACCTTTCCATTCACACTTACTTGACTTTCTTCACCAAACGCACCCCGCGCCTTAATTCATTTGCGCCCCCTCCCCTCCAAACCACAGCGGCCGTATCGATCCTCATTTCTGCACCTCATGATGGATTATGGATCGGATAGATTTTAGCCCTCGGACCGGCCCGACATGACAAGCTTTTTCTGTTAGCACAAAGAAAATCTATACGTACATTCAATCCGCCGCTGACTCTCCGAGCTCACTATCCATCAACCTGTTCTCACCTGGGAATGAAAACCTTTGGGCTCATTCTTTGCAATCGCTTCTGCAATCTCCTCGCCGCCATGTTTTATTACAATGCATTACATGAAGGGTCAGAATTCACATGTATTAAGATAGAGACAGATCTAAATGTTTATTTAGATGATTTTTAGAATGGACTTGGGAAAAGGTCTTTAAAATGTCCTATTAGGAGGAGCAGGAGGTTAAGAAAAGGCAAAAGAAAAATGTGTCTCCCCTTATTTGCCCTTTTTCTATCCACATATTTACATGGTACAGTCTTGCCTCCTTCTGCATGAGTTGATCCTCACTCCTGTAATCGGGTGCGAAGTAAATGGACCTGACCTATTCGATGTGTGAAACAGACGGGCTTTTTTTGTACTGTAACATTTGAATATAACTGCAATGCCTTACTGTGTATTACTAATGTATGTTCATACAGTGTGAAAAAAACAAAAAACAAATCATAATTCCCTGGTAAAACGTGATTCAAAGCCATTTCGTTATCATCTCTTCTAGGGCTGCTCGATTATAGAAAAAATAATAATCACGATTATTTTAGTAATAATTATTCAATTATTCAAACGATCATTTGTTGCTTTAAAAAAACAATCTTTATTTTATTTATTCATTTTTAGTATTATTTTAAAAATCAACTATTTACTGCATTTTCTTTGGACAATAAAACCTTTTTTTTTTATATATATATATATATATGTTCATGCTTCTAAACTAATCATATTCCTTCCCCTTCTGCTGGCCAGCCCTCACACCTGTCCAACAGAGCCGCGCAGCCTGATGACATCATCACACAGCGCTAATGTTTATGCGCTGTGTCAGACCAAAGCATGAGCCTTTAGCACTGGATATGGCAGTAAAACAGTTAGGAAAAAGCTTTTGCGTTATTTAGTAGATACTAAGTTGTTTTATAGAATTTAAAAGCTTGATCAGTGTCTTCTGATTTAAAATGAGTTTCCCTCTGACCATACTTAATGACTCGCACTCCAGCCCAGTAAGTGGCGGTAATGCCCCGACGCTGGCGGCCAACTGCCAATAAATCTAACAGAAGAAGAAGAAGAGCCTTTAGCACGTGGAATGCGAAGGGAACAGAAACAATCATCACAGCAGCATGAAATAATAAGAGTTTGTTTGAGCTCCGTTGATCTGCTCCTGAAGAAGAGTTTTAGACTTTTCTGCTAAACAAAACCAGGGCCTGAGCAAAGGATGTCGAGGCTTCTAAACAGCTGTTCTCCTTTCAGCACAAGGTGAGCACTTAACAGTGGCGTTATCTCAAGAGTTAGATATAAAAAGTATTAATACGATATTATTTACAGTTCTGTCACGCTGCGCTGGTATTTCAGCTGATCAGACGCGCTCACACAAACTGCGCCGTCGGAAATTGCACCGCGCAAACCAGCAATCATCTGTCATTATGATCAGAGGTGGAGTTTTCTAACCCTATACTCTAAAGGCCCCTCATCAACAAAGCCGATGCCCCCCAGTTGTTCTTTTGCGGTCCTTTTTTTTGTCTTCACATGATGTCTGTAAAAAGAGAAAGGCAGTGCAAACCCTATATATCCAACAGGCCATCTCATATTCAATGACATTTGGATCAGGGCTGGGCTCAGGGGTCTTTCTAGCATTATTAAAGCCAGTCCCTCAGTTCCTTTCAATAAAAAAATGGCTTGAAAAATACACTGCACTTTTATGACCATTGATGATTGAGCGAGCATACACTGATTCACCAATTCCACCTTTCCTTACCCAAGATTGAGTTTGGGAAAAATATACGTATACTAACATAGAGCTTCTCATCTCACATACCAAGAAGGTTCCAGGTTCAGGTATTGATGCGGTAAAATTGTGTCTGTATAGATTTTCTCTTTGGGCTTGGCCTTTCTTGTTATGTTGTTGCTGTGTTTATGTCCTGTTTTTATCTGTTTTTCGTGGGTTTTTATGTCGTATTTGTTTTGTGTTCGTTTTTGATGCTGTTTTGTCGCTTTTTAGTCATGTTTTTGACGCTTTGTCATTGTTGCTTCTCTGGCACGTTTTTGTTGCTTCTTTGTAGCGTTTTTCATCCTTGTTTTCCTCGCAGTTTCGACGCTTTTTCCAAGAAGCTTTTCGATGTGTCATTCAAAAGCGAATACAAGCTTTCACTTTTGTGTGACCACATGTAAAACAAATCAACGGCACCATGATGAAGAGACTGAGTGCAGAATTGCTTAGAACAAGTTTATGGCCCAACAAGAATTTGGAGTCTATTGGAGTATTGTGTCTATTACACAACAACATCCAGGACATGGAGATCAGAGCCATTCAGCAGTAGAAGAAGATACAACCAATTAACCCAAACGGAACATAAAGAATTTGAACGCTGTGTGAATGAAGTGGGAACATTTCTCCAGATGTGTTTTTTGTTGATGGAACGCTATAACACGTTTTAAAGCTTGATAAAAGGAAGCCGTTCAAGGCAACATGGATGTGATTTTCATTTGTCTAGAAGTGAGAACTGGATAAAGACATCAGATTATCCTGGAGTGAAGGTTGTTTCAGCAGGACTCCAGCCGAAATGAGCCTCCTGGGGTGTGTATGGTTCTCCATTATTCCTGCAGACACTGAACGTGATTAGTCTAGTCTTTCAGATGGAAATGGATTTGTGTGACAGTGCGATGACACACCATTTTGCAGAGGTCGGACGAGTTCCTGTAATTATGTAAATGGCGCTGCTGTGTGACTGTGGCGGGCTGCTCGGTCAGAGGTGGGATATCCAAAGATCACCGCTGACAATGGGGGTTCAAGGTGCTGTCAATGCTATAGTGTTTGGTATTCATGCCACTGGGAAGAGCGCTGGGACAGTGTGGAAGGTTATATCCAAATATTATTGAATACTGGACACTCACATTGATTTATATTCTGGTGTTGCTTTCAGATCCATCTTCAATCTTGACAATGTAGTAGAGATTTTCAACTATAATCAACTGGACTGGTCTGATTGAGTCGAGGATGTTTCGCTGTATCTTCAAAAGCTATGTAACAAGCTGGAGGCTTATGGTCTTGGACATAGAGGAAGTGGAAATAAAAGCCTACGGATCTCACAGGAACACAGTCCTCCAGTCATTGATACATGGTTTGAAATTAAGAAAGAAGACTCAGAGTTCAGAGAATTCAGCGGCACCTTCAAGTTTATTTGTATAGCACATTTAAGACAACTACAGTTGACCAAAGTGCTTCACTATAACAACAGGTCACATAGAAATAAAATACAAGTAAAAGAAAACAGGCCAAGGTACACTCAAATAGCTAGTATTGAAGGCCACGGAGAAGTTTTTTCAGTCTGGACTTGAACTGTTCCACAGAGCTCTATCTCCTAGCATGCCTTGCCTAGTTTTGGGAACATCCAACAGGAGCTGGTCAGCTGACCTTAAGGCTCTGGATGGAGTATAAATTCACAACAGATCACTCAAATAAGGCGGGCCCAAGGAGTGGAGACAATCACCAAAACCTTAAATTGAACACGAAAACTGCGTCATTGCCATGGATCATTGCCCACTCCATAGAATCTTGTTTGTCCACTTCCAGCGCTGTCCTCTACAAACGTCCTAGTGTTGTCAGACTCCGTGTCATCCGTATGTCCTGTTGTCTGGTGACTGCTGTGTGCCTTGGACCCCGTGTCAGGTTCAGACAGACTCCTCTCGTACCTCGGGAAAGACTTGACTCTGGTTCAAGCTGCTGTTCTCCACAAACTCCTGCGTTTGTTTCAGAGTTCCTCTTGAGAACGTGGTGCCATAAATCCGTGACGGTCGATCGAAGCCAATTGTCATGGGAATAAGTTCATTGAACAGCTGATTACGTTGTTACGTGGCTGATGGTTCGGCGTTTGGTGGGGCCGAAACACCCTCCCCCTCAAGGTACGAAATACAGACTATATTAATTCATGGATGACAAAAGCAAATATAAATGTTCACTTGTGCAATATAACCATTCATAAAGGCCATTGACTGCTTTAAGCCATCCATGTATTTCTTTTTAAAGATACTATAACTCTTTTGTGGACACCTTGAACAATATTCATGGTTTGTACACAGATCCAAAACCTTTTTGTCACCATACTGGGGACATTTTTGCAACAAACCTATGGTCCGTACCCCATATCTATAAAGACTGTATTTTAGGCAAAGTTCCGCAAACCCACTTTGGGCTCAAAACCAACCAGATAGTGGTTCCACTTTTTTTCTCTCTCTCTTCTGATTGCTGTTATCTTTCTCTGCCTGAAGAACTTGCCATGTGTAATCTGGACAGCAAACTTCAAAGCATAATTATCGGATCATTATGCGTATCATTGTTCCAGCTTCTTGATGGTATTTAAAAAGGACTATGACAGCAGCCAGCTTTGCACATGTCTTTCTTAACTTTGTGCCAACTTGGACAATAACTCTGAAATACAGACATCAGTTTCAGTGGCAGCTCTGTCTGCGGTGAAGCCTCTGAGACGGGACCAGTGCACAGGGATTGACAGATACTAAAACTACTCCTGCAGCTTGCTTGTGATGATGGAAGTGACTTTTGAAACTACCAAAGTTATTTCAATAGAAGGAGTCCAAACACAAAGCAAACTTCTTATCCTGTTTAAGTTTAGCATTAAAAAGCCATCATTTTTCGAGATGAAAATGTGAATTGAGTTGTTCGGTGTCAATGTTGCCCAAATGTGGCTGGTCTAAATGATTTAGTTCATAAAGTGCCGTCATGTATTTGTCACGCTGGCAGTGACCCAGCGCAAGTACTATTTTGTGTCAAACTGAAATAGTTACTGAGATCTGGTTTGCAATGAACCTTTTTGGGTATCCAACAAGGTGTTCTTTTTATTTTTCCATTTCATTTTATCTGAAGCGAAACACCACATTAATTCCTGGATAGCTTAGTGGTTTAAAGCAATTAGAAGTACATTTTCATCACAGATTCAGATCCACTTTGTTACTTTTAGTATTAATTGTAATATTCATATGCTTTAATTTGGAAAGCTTTCAAAATGCTTGTTCCGTTGAGAGCAGCACAGTGTGGAGCAGCACATTGAAGTATCCAGGACTCCACTCTCTCTTTGGCACTGGGGGACACTTCACTCTGTCCTCCCAGAGTGCAGGAGAGTGATTTGTGTTTACAAACTCGGAAAGAGGAAGGACCTGAAGTGGAAATTTCTTCTAAATAGTCCTCCATAGAGCAAAGGTCCCTTTTTTTTTCCATTTTGGCTTTTACTTTATACCCTTATGCTGCGTTCAGGCCGCACGCTTCTCGGGATTCAAAAACACACCCAAAGCCCCTAGTTGGAAGCTTCTGCTTATTGAAGTCAGACGCTTGTCACAATGTCACCGAGCGCCAAGACGCCCTGGCCACCAGTCAGCTCAGAGTGTGTTCGTAGCCATCTTGGAAGGAGCCTGAAAAATAACTGCTGTTTTGGGGCAAACTAGTCCCTCTTTGCTTCTGCCATGTCCTATGGATCTTTAACTATACCCCCATGGTCTACACCAGGATATCCCGAGTATTTAAGCCTATATCCAGCCCATACGCTTAAAAAGAGGGACATTATTTGTGGTGGTTAGGCTAGGTTAGCCCGGTTAGCTTGTTACAATCGCCTATAGCTCATTGTTGATTAAAAGTCTGCAATAAGCCACACATGTGTCAAGCCCGGGTCAGTGTGTGATAATCTTAAAGGCTGCTTTATGTAATTGCCCTATTTATTGCCGTTATTTGTGCATAATACTTGTTTTTCACGGGGTCAATGCGAGCTAGCTCCGGGAGAAAACCGATCAGCTACGACCCGTTGTGAGCAATAAACTTCCAAATCAACAAGCCCGGCTCAGTGTATGATCATTGTTCAATGGTTGCTTTATGTAGATGGGGTTTAATTGACTTTATTCGTGCATATTTCTCGTTTTCACATCGATTGGAGCTTTAGCTTGTGGCATTGGCTTTCTCTAGAGGGTATGCTCCGGGCATCATCAAGGCCCAAACACATTCCCAGCCACACAAATAAGCTGTCTTGTCGCCGCTTTTAATCCTGGGTGTTAAAGGAACAGGCCAAAGTTTTTACATACTGAAATATGTTCTTACCAGAGCTTAGATGAGTCGATGCGTACCTGTCTGGTCTTTGTGCGTGCCCTCAGTCACGCAAAACGACCAAAACTGCAGTTAGTATTTGGCCTCTCCCAATGTATTCCTATAGCTCCAAACGGGGGTGACGTTGGAAGCTACCACGCTCTTTCATGGGTACGCACACAGACCAGAGAGGTACGTATCAACTCGTCTAAGCTCAGGTAAGAACATATCTCAGTATGGAAAAACGGTGGCGAATTTCTCCAAAAAGTTCAACAATTCCAACTTAAGTAATTCGACTTGCGCAGAGAAAATGACCACTAAACCAAAGTATGTAAGTTTTTTATGAGCACGGATTCTCACAGCCGACCAGTAACAATTTTTCAACATGGGGGAGAAAAGCAGCTTCTTCCATTAGTAGTTTCTATACCATTTGTTACAAGTAGCCAGGGCTTATCACATCACACTTCACTTGGAACACGAGAAAGGAAATAACATGGTCGTGCTATAGGCTTGAAGCGATAAGGGAAGGGAAATCATTCAATAATGGCTTCAAAATTACGTGGGATTATATTTTTCTGGTATTTCCTGATACCTTTATAGATTACATCAGTCAGCCCCACATCAGTCCACTAACTGTTCTGGTCTAATCTGCAACCCAGAAGTGACGTGACATTGGCGATGGAAATTTCACACGGAGAATGAATGGAGATTGAGTTATCCATTACTGCATTTTATGGCGTTATTACCTGAACTAGCAGAACAAATACAATATTTAATAGTGTCCGTTTCATTTTCCTGCGGCGGCCAAGATGTCTCCCGATATTAGAGTCTACATAATATAATGGTTCCAGGCAGTGCTGTAATTGGTTCCCCTTGTAATGGAAATGCCAAAGGAGACCAGAGTTAAAAATGTGCTGGAGAACAAAGGAGAGTGCATTTTATTGGAAATTGTGTTCCACATTTGCATACAATGACAGCTCAAAGAGTGGGATATTCTAATAAAGATTTCTCTCTCTTTTTTTGCTCAATTAGCTGCAAAAAGTCCTGTTTTTGTTTTTACTTTTACTTCCCAATTTATTTGTTTTGGGTTTATGGGTGTAGAAAGACAAAGATGATGTCATTTTTGTGTATTCTTGGTTTTAATTAGTGGAGATTATTTTTGGGGGGCGGGTGCTGAGGTTGGAGCCAGGTACTTTAAATCAGTCAGGTGAGGAGGCTGTAGTTTAGTGGATCCGTCAAAGTGGAGCAATGGGCTTGAGACCTACATCATCTTCAGTTAACCAAAAAAACTAAGCACATTTTTGAAGAGTGGAAATTCTTTTCATCAGTCACCCTCTTCAAGCACACATTACTACAATGGGGGAACCAGGAGGACCTTGAGGACACCCCATCTGGACAAGGGGAGAATCTGTAAACTCCCATCTCCGCCTGGAATCGAATCTGGGACATTCTTGTGTGAGGTAAGAATGCTAACATTACATACTTCAATAAAAAGTCAACTATTGTGTCTAAAACAAAGGTTTTAATGAATATTGTCACTGAAGCAACATGCCTGAAGCAGTAGGTGGCCAAAATATAGACTGGAATGATGTGCACCTGGATCTTAATGTATTTGAAAACTCTTCACAAAAGGCCCATCAACTACAATAACATTGAGGTGAAAATTAAACTGTGCGAATGCGTAGCGCAGTTTAATTTTTAATTTATGTTGCAAATGAACAAAGTCCAAGAAAATGTGTGTAACACATTGTCAGTTAGCAGATCTGAGGTGGTGAATCTCTTTCAACAAAAGTGATCTCCAGGGGCAGTTTGGATAGTTTGGGCACCAGTGAAAAAAGTCTTTCACCAACAGTGTGTGAAAAGTGGTAGCAGATGATGGAATAGTTTGAGCAAGAGCAGTGAGGTTGTAAAAAAGCATCTGTTCTCCGTAAATGAAATCCCACAAAAAGAAGAGCCCCAAAAGTCGTAGCAGATGTTTGCATTTGTTTTATAGGAATATAGCACCATGGGTTTTATCTTTTTGATGCAGTGGGTCTTTTACTCAAGCAACTGTTGTGAGCCAAGTATTGTACCAATGGCCCGAGACATCTGGACTAATGCTCCAGTGAGAATATTTGTTCTAAAGCATCTCATCTGATATCACAGCCAGTTACACACTGCTATTTTGATCATTAACAGGTGTATCAAACCAAACGTTTTGGTTTTAATGATTCAACAGTCCACACAGGCACTGCAATTGGTCTGGCATATCACATTATGATGACTTGTATTATCGTGAAAGTGGCATTTGTAATGTGTTTCCATGTTTCCCCAGTACTGTTTGGTCACAGTACAAGACTTTGCCTGGTTTAACAACAGAACCACGATGAAAGTGTTGTGGTAAAATAAATAAAATGGTATATATAAATAAATAGTAAATGGTCACATTTATATTGCACCTTTCTACCTGCTTTAGGCACTCGAAGCACTTTACATCAAGGAACCACTCACCCATTCACTCTCTCATTCATACACCAGTATACGCAGACACTGGAGGCAAGGTGGGTGAAGGGTCTTTCCCAAGGACTCAGCGACAGTGTGCATCTCTGCGGGATTTGAACCGATCACAAGAACACCTGCTCTACTCTCTGCGCCACTGTAGCCTTGGTTGTTGTGAGCCACGATGAAAACACTGTGGCCAAATATTGCCTTTCGGTGGGAGTTATGGAAGTATTCAGAGGTGCCAAGGCAAAAACTACAGGAAAGAAGGAGCTAAAAGACGAACTATGGAGATAAATGACGTGCTATTGTTATGCTTAAATTGAGCTAACAGCGGCTAAATGCTATCATTGGCATAATGACCTTTTTTATAGATATTACATCTCGTTGGACATGCTTTTTTTTTAGTGAGGGCTGTCCTCTCTCCTTTGGACAATCAGAGGGCAGCAATCTATTCATGTGACATTAGTTTCAGTTCAACGTACTTTGGCCTGGTTGACACAGGATGACCCTGGTCTGGCCGGTGGAAACTCCGCACTACAAAGGTAGACCTGGCACTGGGCTGTGCAGAAAGAACCCAGAAACTGCACTCATCATTGGACACATTTTGATCAAAAAAACAAAAAGGAGGCATTGGGATACATAAAAAAATAAAAAATAAAAACATAAATTGATGCTAATATTGCACCGCTCAATAAATCATATACATACATTCATATCGATGCTTGTTCGATGCTTGTTTGCACATGTAAAATGCTGAACACTTTTGCCAAAAAAAAAATAAAGAAAAAAGATTGCACTCAGTCATCCAGAAAAGCTACAGTATAAAACATGTTTCTCAACCTTTATATTGCTTTCCTGTCAAGATCTCAGACTGGGAAAAACAGTCTCCACAGCAGCGCATAATTGTAATAATTGAGTTTGATGAAAAGCTTTATCGCCGGGATTACAAGAGAGCTGTGTCATATTTGCTGTGTGTGAGCAGAGCCATGAAATGAAAGTCAAAGTGAAACACCACAAAGTCAATCCAGTGTTACATTACACCCATTCTTCCATAATTGTTGATTTTCCGTCTAATACATCGTGCGACATTGTTCCCGGAAGTCATTCACTTCAGCCGATTATGCCTCTCCAAATTTACCCCGGCTCACCTCTCCAACCTCCATCATCTTTCCACAGTCACCCTCAAAGCCTTCATAAAGTTTGATCAAACGCCCCGGCCGCTGTTTTTGACAGCTTGCGTACAGAGTGAATTACCATCCGTTTGCTGAAGTGCTCGTTTCTCTAACTTATGGTCCAGATATGGCGCCCAGAAGGCAACCGAATGGAGATGGATGTGGGGGTAATGGTCTATCAGGTAGCTCTCTACATTAAGTACTGCTTAAAGGGGAATATATCCACTGCGCACAGCCAATCGAGAGGTCACGCCAAGACAAAGAGGGGATGCGCCCAAGGTACAGTTTAGGCTCTGACTTATTCCATAACCTACTGTTAATTGTAAAAAAGAAGGAGTATAGCTTTGTATTTTCATCAGAGAGTCGGAATGGGATCTCTGGTGTCTGCCCGATACAATTCAGATCTCGATACACCTGCCACAATATGATTCCTTTAAGGTGCAGCTGCTAAAACCAGCGATAAGATATGATTCAGTCAACCAACGATTCAACATAACCAGCCCAAGGAGAGTGTGATGTGAGCTGAGGTTTGATATAACCGATAAATCTGATGAATCTTGTATTTTATTCCTAAGTGCATCGATATATGTGCCTTCTTAAGGTGAAAATCCGTGCATTGATGCAAACCAGTTACTCATCACATGTCTATCAGATTATTTCCACGGAAAGATGTGTTACTTAATTAATGATAACATGCAGGATTTTTCTTTTTCATGTTGACAAATGTAAAGAGGAAGTGTTGAAGACGTGTCGCATCTCATGAGACTAATG